>NC_092115.1:6236680-6404180 GCF_045679555.1 Salvelinus alpinus | reverse complement strand
AGGATTAGGGTTAGACTGTGGCTTTAGGATTAGGGTTAGACTGTGGCGTTAGGATTAGGGTTAGACTGTGGCGTTAGGATTAGGGTTAGACTGTGGCTTTAGGATTAGGGTTAGACTGTGGCTTTAGGATTAGGGTTAGACTGTGGCTTTAGGATTAGGGTTAGACTGTGGCTTTAGGATTAGGGTTAGACTGTGGCTTTAGGATTAGGGTTAGACTGTGGCTTTAGGATTAGGGTTAGACTGTGGCTTTAGGATTAGGGTTAGACTGTGGCGTTAGGATTAGGGTTAGACTGTGGCGTTAGGATTAGGGTTAGACTGTGGCTTTAGGATTAGGGTTAGACTGTGGCTTTAGGATTAGGGTTAGACTGTGGCTTTAGGATTAGGGTTAGACTGTGGCTTTAGGATTAGGGTTAGACTGTGGCTTTAGGATTAGGGTTAGACTGTGGCTTTAGGATTAGGGTTAGACTGTGGCTTTAGGATTAGGGTTAGACTGTGGCGTTGACACAGGAGTAGGCATTAGAGTAGCCTGTGTCACTGTCTCATCATGTACTTTTCTGGTTGAGTCAGTGTCCTGAGACGGTGACTGTGAGGCCGTAAGTGACGACTGGTGGTTCTGGGTGTCTCCCAGTAACAGTTCTGGACCGCTAACGACTGGTGGTTCTGGGTGTCTCCCAGTAACAGTTCTGGACCGCTAACGACTGGTGGTTCTGGGTGTCTCCCAGTAACAGTTCTGGACCGCTAACGACTGGTGGTTCTGGATGTCTCCCAGTAACAGTTCTGGTCCGCTAACGACTGGTGATTCTGGGTGTCTCCCAGTAACTGTTCTGGACCGCTAACGACTGGTGGTTCTGGATGTCTCCCAGTAACAGTTCTGGACCGCTAACAACTGGTGATTCTGGGTGTCTCCCAGTAACAGTTCTGGACCGCTAACGACTGGTGGTTCTGGGAGTCTCCCAGTAACAGTTCTGGACCGCTAACGATTGGTGGTTCTGGATGTCTCCCAGTAACAGTTCTGGACCGCTAACGACTGGTGATTCTGGGTGTCTCCCAGTAACAGTTCTGGACCGCTAACAACTGGTGATTCTGGGTGTCTCCCAGTAACAGTTCTGGACCGCTAACAACTGGTGGTTCTGGATGTCTCCCAGTAACAGTTCTGGACCGCTAACGACTGGTGGTTCTGGATGTCTCCCAGTAACAGTTCTGGACCGCTAACAACTGGTGATTCTGGATGTCTCCCAGTAACAGTTCTGGACCGCCAACGACTGGTGGTTCTGGGTGTCTCCCAGTAACAGTTCTGGACCGCTAACGACTGGTGGTTCTGGGTGTCTCCCAGTAACAGTTCTGGACCGCTAACGACTGGTGGTTCTGGATGTCTCCCAGTAACAGTTCTGGACCGCTAACGACTGGTGGTTCTGGGTGTCTCCCAGTAACAGTTCTGGACCGCTAACGACTGGTGGTTCTGGATGTCTCCCAGTAACATTTCTGGACCGCTAACGACTGGTGGTTCTGGATGTCACCCAGTAACAGTTCTGGACCGCTAACGACTGGTGGTTCTGGATGTCACCCAGTAACAGTTCTGGACCGCTAACGACTGGTGGTTCTGTCGGTGTTGCTTTATTCAACAGTAACTGATCTGTTTGCCTCAGTGGCGGCTGCTGAACGGCTCATAATAATGTCTGGAACGGAGCGAATGGAATGGCATCAGACACATGGAAACCTTTATATGTTTGATATATTCCATACCATTTCCCCCTGTTCCGCTCCAGCCGTTACCACGAGCCCGTCCTCCCAAATTAAGGTGCCACCATCCTCCTTTCCAGATGACGTTCTCTGCAGTCTGGACAGTGTAGGACACAGGACCAGTTGGATTAATAACTGTAGCAGGAACCCACTTCGTTCCCTTTTTGAGGGGTAGTTCCTTTGCTAAGATAGTTTCTCCAGGATCGAAAAGCTCTGTTCTTCTCTCTCAGTTAACGTTTGACTTGACTCTACTGTTGACGTCGCACTGTCTCTTTTGCGTTCGGCGGTTTGACTAGATAGAAGGTTGTACGTAGCTTTCTTTTCATGAGTAGCGATGCAGGGGGGAAGCCTTGGTGGTTGCGTAAGGCGTGTTGCTGTAGGATAGCAGGAAGCTGTTCCAAGTGTTGGTGCAGTGTCCCTTGACTCTGAGACGCTTTTTAATTACTCAAAGAGTAACAGTTGTGCGATTGTGTCATCGTTGTACAATACTACTGATGACGCCACCCTAGTGAAGTACATTAAACTTGATACAATTTTGCAAGTGCAACCTGAGCTTTGTGCCGGACCAAGTTACCCTAGTGGTTAGAGTGTTGGTCCAGTAACCGAAAGGTTGCTAGATCGAATCCCCGAGCTGACAAAGTAAACATCTGTTGTTCTTTCCCTGAACAAGGCAGTTAACCCACTGTTCCCCGGTAGGCTGTCATTGTAAATAAGAATTTGTTCTTAGCTGACTTGCCTAGTTAAATAAAAAAGTTTATATTTGATACAATGTTTCAAGTTTGTTGCCGACAGGCAGAGCAGAGAGATGAACGTGACTGAAAGCACATTAATACTGCCATGTGTAGCCAATGTGATTTATAAGATATTCATTTTTTTCAGGATTTCTGTGTGTCACGCCTGCTCCCGCTCCCCCGTCCCTGGCGCTCGAAGGCGCCAGGCTCTCCAGCATTACGTGCTTCTGCCACCATTTATTACGCACACCTGCTTCCCTCGTCACACGGGTCAGCGATTGTTGGACTCACCTGGACTCAATCACCTCTGTCATTACCTCCACCTATATCTGTCTGGTTCCCCACTTTGTTCCCTGCTTCAGCGTTCAATGTCGTTTGTCATTGTTTACCCCGTGTGCCGACGTTGTTCCTGTTCTCTCTCTGTTCCTGATTAAACGTTGACTCCCCCGTACCTGCTTCTCATCTCAGTCAGTGGGTCATTACACTTTGTTTACCTAGTTGGCAATATAAGTTACTGGCATTGGTATATAGTCCTATCACAGCCCTTTAGCTGCCAATGGATCATGTAGGACATACACTTCCCTAGAGAAGATTAATGTCATAAGAATGGATTAGAAGAATAGTGTCACGTCCTGACCAGAGTTCTTATGTGTTGTGCTTGTTTTAGTGTTGGTCAGGACGTGAGCTGGGTGGGCATTCTATGTTGTGTGTCTAGTTTGTCTGTTTCTGTGTTCAGCCTAATATGGTTCTCAATCAGAGGCAGCTGGCAATCGTTGTCCCTGATTGAGAATCATATATAGGTGGCTTGTTTTGTGTTGGGATTTTGTGGGTGGTTGTTTCCTGTGTCAGTGTTTGTGCCACACGGGACTGTTACGGTATGTTCTTTTGTTATTTTGTAATTGTATATAGTTTTCATGTTCATTAAATCATGGAAACTTACCACGCTGTACATTGGTCCTCTGATCCTTCTCGCCTCTCCTCGTCCGAGGAGGAGGACGAGCTAGACTGCCGTTACAAATAGCCCACAGATATGAATATAACATTAAATCAAATCAAATTTGTCACGTGCCCGAATACAACAGGTGTAGTAGACTTTACAGGGAAATACTTACAAGCCCTTAACACTTATTTTCTCATAGCTGCATTGTTGGTTTAGAAAATATTTACTAAATTAACTCCCCAAAAAATAAATACAAATAAAAAAATAGAAAATAGAAAAACAACAAATAATTAAAATAACATTAGCGAGGCTATATACAGGGGTTACCAATACAGAGTCAATGTGCGGGCACAGGTTAGTCATGGTAATTGAGGTAATTTGTACATGTAGGTAGAGGTACAGTGACTATGCAAAGATAATAAACAAAGAGTAGCAGCAGTGTAAAAATGGGGGTGGGGGGGACAATGCAAATAGTCCGGGTAGCCATTTGACTAGCTGTTCAGGAGTCTTATGGCTTCGGGGTAGAAGCTATTAAGAAGCCAACGACACAACAGTGGTGGCCTCCGACCACAAGGCGCTACAGCGGGTAGTGCGTACGGCCCAGTACATTACTGGAGCCAAGCTTCCTGCCATCCAGGACCTCTACACCAGGTGGTGTCAGAGGAAGGCCCTAAAAATTGCCAGACTCCAGCCACCCTAGTCATAGACTGTTCTCTCTGCTACCGCACGGCAAGCGGTACCGGAGCGCCAAGTCTAGGACCAAAAGGCTCCTCAACAGCTTCTACCCTCAAGCTATAAGACTCCTGAACAATTAATCAAATTTACTTACATTGACACACCCCTTTGGTTTTTACACTGCTGCTACCTGTTGTTTATTATCTATGCACTTTACAAATTACCTTGACTAACCTGTCCCCCCAAACATTGACTCAGAACCGGTACCCCTTGTATATAGCCTCGTTATTGTTATGTAATTTTCTTGGATTTTTTATTTATTTTTACTTTAGTTTATTTAGTGAATATTTTCGTAACTATTTCTTGAACTACATTGCTTGTCTAATTAAAGGTTAAAAACAAAAACAAGTCAGTTAAGAACAAATTCTTATTTACAATGACAGCCTACACAGCCACATCCAGACGACGCTGGGCCAATTGTGCGCCACCCTATGGGATTCCCAATCACGGCCGGTTGTGATACAGCCTGGATTCAACCCAAGGTGTCTGTAGTGACGGCTCAAGCACTGAGATGCAGTGCCTTAGACCGTTGCGCCACTCGCCATTGTTCGTTAAGGGCTTGTAAGTAAGCATTTCACGATAAGGTATACGACGGTTGTATTCGGCGCATGTGAGAAATTTGATTTGATTTATTGATTAAAGTCCCCTGCCACTAGGAGCGCCGCCTCTAGATGAGTGTTTTCCTGTTTGCTTATGGCCTTATACAGCTCGTTGAGAGCGGTCTTAGTGCCAGCATCGGTTTGTGGTGGTAAATAGATGGCTATGAAGAATATAGATGAAAAACTCTCTTGGTAAATAGTGTGGTCTACAGCTTATCATGAGATACTCTACCTCAGCCAAGCAAAACCTTGAGACTTCCTTAATAGTAGATTTCGCGCACCAGCTGTTATTGACATATAGACACAGACCACCACCCCTTGTCTTACCGGAGGCAGCTGTTCTATCTTGCCGATGCAACGTAAACCCAGCCAGCTGTATGTTATCCATGTTGTCGTTCAGCCACGACTCTGTGAAACATAAGATATTACAGTTTTTAATGTCCCGTTGGTAGGATAGTCGTGATCGGACCTCATCCAGTATGTTATCCAATGATTGCACGTTGGCTAATAGGACTGATGGTAGAGGCAGATTACTCACTCGCTGTCGGATCCTTACAAGGCACCCCGACCTACGACCCCTATATCTCCGTCTCTTCTTCATACGAACGATGGGGATTTGGGCGTGTCCTGTGCGTCCAAATCGTTAAAGAAAGAATCTTTGTCCAGTATGAGGTGAGTAGTCGCTGTTCTGATATCCAGAAGCTCTTTTAAGGTCATAAGAGACGGTGGCAGAAATATTACGTACAAAATAAGATACAGATATCGTGAAAACACACAATAGCAGAATTGGTTAGGAGCTCGTAAAACAGCAGACATCTCCTTTGGCGCCTTTATGGCCTTTATTCGTCATTTGTACAAAGGTCCAACTGAGGTCGGAGCAGGGGGCCTGTTACATAGAGGTCGGAGCAGGGGTCCTGTTACATAGAGGTACAGACGTCGGAGCAGGGGCCTGTTACATAGAGGTACAGACGTCGGAGCAGGGGCCTGTTACATAGAGGTACAGACGTCGGAGCAGGGGGCCTGTTACATAGAGGTCGGAGCAGGGGTCCTGTTACATAGAGGTACAGACGTCGGAGCAGGGGCCTGTTACATAGAGGTACAGACGTCGGAGCAGGGGCCTGTTACATAGAGGTACAGACGTCGGAGCAGGGGGCCTGTTACATAGAGGTACAGACGTCGGAGCAGGGGCCTGTTACATAGAGGTACAGACGTCGGAGCAGGGGCCTGTTACATAGAGGTACAGACGTCGGAGCAGGGGCCTGTTACATAGAGGTACAGACGTCGGAGCAGGGGGCCTGTTACATAGAGGTCGGAGCAGGGGTCCTGTTACATAGAGGTACAGACGTCGGAGCAGGGGCCTGTTACATAGAGGTACAGACGTCGGAGCAGGGGTCCTGTTACATAGAGGTACAGACGTCGGAGCAGGGGCCTGTTACATAGAGGTACAGACGTCGGAGCAGGGGCCTGTTACATAGAGGTACAGACGTCGGAGCAGGGGGCCTGTTACATAGAGGTACAGACGTCGGAGCAGGGGGCCTGTTACATAGAGGTACAGATGTCAGAGCAGGGGGCCTGTTACATAGAGGTACAGATGTCAGAGCAGGGGGCCTGTTACATAGAGGTACAGATGTCGGAGCAGGGTGCCTGTTACATAGAGGTCGGAGCAGGAGGCCTGTTACATAGAGGTACAGACGTCGGAGCAGGGGGCCTGTTACATAGAGGTACAGACGTCGGAGCAGGGGACCTGTTACATAGAGGTACAGACGTCGGAGCAGGGGCCTGTTACATAGAGGTACAGACGTCGGAGCAGGGGCCTGTTACATAGAGGTACAGATGTCAGAGCAGGGGGCCTGTTACATAGAGGTTGGAGCAGGAGGCCTGTTACATAGAGGTTGGAGCAGGAGGCCTGTTACAGACATATAGAGGTTGGAGCAGGAGGCCTGTTACAGACATATAGAGGTTGGAGCAGGGGCCTGTTACAGACATATAGAGGTTGGAGCAGGGGCCTGTTACAGACATATAGAGGTTGGAGCAGGGTACTGTTACAGACATATAGAGGTCGGAGCAGGGGCCTGTTACAGACATATAGAGGTTGGAGCAGGGGCCTGTTACAGACGTATAGAGGTTGGAGCAGGGGACTGTTACATACATATAGAGGTTGGAGCAGGAGGCCTGTTACAGACATATAGAGGTTGGAGCAGGGGCCTGTTACAGACATATAGAGGTTGGAGCAGGGGACTGTTACAGACGTATAGAGGTTGGAGCAGGGGCCTGTTACAGACATATAGAGGTCGGAGCAGGGGCCTGTTACAGACATATAGAGGTTGGAGCAGGGGCCTGTTACAGACATATAGAGGTTGGAGCAGGGGCCTGTTACAGACGTATAGAGGTTGGAGCAGGGGACTGTTACAGACATATAGAGGTTGGAGCAGGAGGCCTGTTACAGACATATAGAGGTTGGAGCAGGGGCCTGTTACAGACATATAGAGGTTGGAGCAGTGGCCTGTTACATAGATATAGAGTTTGGAGCAGGGGCCTGTTACATACAGTGGGGAGAACAAGTATTTGATACCCTGCCGATTTTGCAGGTTTTCCTACTTACAAAGCATGTAGAGGTCTGTAATTATTATCATAGGTACACTTCAACTGTGAGAGACGGAATCTAAAACAAAAATCCAGAAAATCACATTGTATGATTTTTAAGTAATTAATTTGCATTTTATTGCATGACATAAGTATTTGATACATCAGAAAAGCAGAACTTAATATTTGGTACAGAAACCTTTGTTTGCAATTACAGAGATCATACGTTTCCTGTAGTTCTTGACTAGGTTTGCACACACTGCAGCAGGGATTTTGGCCCACTCCTCCCTACAGATCTTCTCCAGATCCTTCAGGTTTCGGGGCTGTCGCTGGGCAATACGGACTTTCAGCTCCCTCCAAAGATTTTCTATTGGGTTCAGGTCTGGAGACTGGCTAGGCCACTCCAGGACCTTGAGATGCTTCTTACGGAGCCACTCCTTAGTTGCCATGGCTGTGTGCTTCGTGTCGTTGTCATGCTGGAAGACCCAGCCACGACCCATCTTCAATGCTCTTACTGAGGGAAGGAGGTTGTTGGCCAAGATCTCGCGATACATGGCCCCATCCATCCTCCCCTCAATACGGTGCAGTCGTCCTGTCCCCTTTGCAGAAAAGCATCCCCAAAGAATGATGTTTCCACCTCCATGCTTCACGGTTGGGATGGTGTTCTTGGGGTTGTACTCATACTTCTTCTTCCTCCAAACACGGCGAGTGGAGTTAGACCAAAAAGCTCTATTTTTGTCTCATCAGACCACATGACCTTCTCCCATTCCTCCTCTGGATCATCCAGATGGTCATTGGCAAACTTCAGACAGGCCTGGACATGCACTGGCTTAAGCAGGGGGACCTTGCGTGCGCTGCAGGATTTTAATCCATGACGGCGTAGTGTGTTACTAATGGTTTTCTTTGAGACTGTGGTCCCAGCTCTCTTCAGGTCATTGACCAGGTCCTGCCGTGTAGTTCTGGGCTGATCCCTCACCTTCCTCATGATCATTGATGCCCCACGAGGTGAAATCTTGCATGGAGCCCCAGACCGAGGGTGATTGACCGTCATCTTGAACTTCTTCCATTTTCTAATAATTGCGCCAACAGTTGTTTCCTTCTCACCAAGCTGCTTGCCTATTGTCCTGTAGCCCATCCCAGCCTTGTGCAGGTCTACAATTTTATCCCTGATGTCCTTACACAGCTCTCTGGTCTTGGCCATTGTGGAGAGGTTGGAATCTGTTTGATTGTGTGTGGACAGGTGTCTTTTATACAGGTAACGAGTTCAAACAGGTGCAGTTAATACAGGTAATGAGTGGAGAACAGGAGGGCTTCTTAAAGAAAAACTAACAGGTCTGTGAGAGCCGGAATTCTTACTGGTTGGTAGGTGATCAAATACTTATGTCATGCAATAAAATGCAAATTAATTATTTAAAAATCAGACAATGTGATTTTCTGGATTTTTGTTTTAGATTCCGTCTCTCACAGTTGAAGTGTACCTATGATAAAAATTACAGACCTCTACATGCTTTGTAAGTAGGAAAACCTGCAAAATCGGCAGTGTATCAAATACTTGTTCTCCCCACTGTATATACAGAGTTTGGAGTCGGGGGCTGCCACAATGGGCGCCTGTGGAATACTTGTTGTGGGGGGATAAGTGCCTTGCTCAAGGTCACAAAGGCAGGCAATGGCATCTCCGATTACATGATCTGTCAATCATAATTAAGACCAACAGGTGAAGCGTCACTGTGAGTGTATCTGGAACCTTGAAGGGTTCTTCATTTGTCCCCATATGGGAACCTTCTAAACATAACTATTTCTGGTTAATTAATTCAAGGTTCTACATGGTAACCCTTTCATCACTAAAATATTATAAGTAGAATCTCTTTCACCACCAAAGGGTACTACCTGGAACTAAAAAGGGTTCCACCTGGAACTAAAAAGGGTTCCACCTGGAACTAAAAAGGGTACTACCTGGAACTAAAAAGGGTTCCATCTGGAACTAAAAAGGGATCCACCTGGAACTAAAAAGGGTTCCACCTGGAACTAAAAAGGGTTCCACCTGGAACTAAAAAGGGTTCTACCTGGAACTAAAAAGGGTTCCACCTGGAACTAAAAAGGGTTCCACCTGGAACTAAAAAGGGTTCCACCTGGAACTAAAAAGGGTTCCACCTGGAACTAAAAAGGGTTCCACCTGGAACTAAAAAGGGTACTACCTGGAACTAAAAAGGGTTCCATCTGGAACTAAAAAGGGTTCCACCTGGAACTAAAAAGGGTTCCACCTGGAACTAAAAAGGGTTCCACCTGGAACTAAAAAGGGTTCCACCTGGAACTAAAAAGGGTTCCACCTGGAACTAAAAAGGGTACTACCTGGAACTAAAAAGGGTTCCATCTGGAACTAAAAAGGGTTCCACCTGGAACTAAAAAGGGTACTACCTGGAACTAAAAAGGGTTCCATCTGGAACTAAAAAGGGTTCCACCTGGAACTAAAAAGGGTTCCACCTGGAACTAAAAAGGGTTCTACCTGGAACTAAAAAGGGTTCCACCTGGAACTAAAAAGGGTTCCACCTGGAACTAAAAAGGGTTCCACCTGGAACTAAAAAGGTTTTCCACCTGGAACTAAAAAGGGTTCCACCTGGAACTAAAAAGGGTACTACCTGGAACTAAAACGGGTTCCATCTGGAACTAAAAAGGGTTCCAACTGGAACTAAAAAGGGTTCCACCTGGAACTAAAAAGGGTTCCACCTGGAACTAAAAAGGGTTCCACCTGGAACTAAAAAGGGTTCCACCTGGAACTAAAAAGGGTTCCACCTGGAACTAAAAAGGGTACTACCTGGAACTAAAAAGGGTTCCATCTGGAACTAAAAAGGGTTCCACCTGGAACTAAAAAGGGTTCCACCTGGAACTAAAAAGGGTTCCACCTGGAACTAAAAAGGGTTCTACCTGGAACTAAAAAGGGTTCCACCTGGAACTAAAAAGGGTTCTACCTGGAACTAAAAAGGGTTCTCAAATGGGGACAAATGGAAAAACATGTCTATGATGTCTATTTGGAAGCGATTGAATGAGTCATCTTCACTGATGTTATTAGACTTTGTCACAATCAGGTAATTTCCTTTGTAAAAAATTAATAAATCATGTCAGACATTCAAAATAGCTCTCAGTTTGATTTGATGGCTTCTTTCTCATTTTAGCCTACATTCACTGAGTTCACTATCAGGTTATGGGCACAAATAACCAGTCATCCTTTCTGACCAGTAGAGGTCGCCCTAACACCAACAATCATCTCAACAAACTACAGTATCATTTATATGTTATTTTTCATTGAACCTGTAACTGCGCCATACATAATATATATAAATAATAATATATATATATATACACCGGATAGGTGCAGTGATATGTGTTGTTTTCCAGGTACAGCGCTTCTGGAGCAAATTAGGTTTAAGTGCCTTGCTCAAGGACACGTTGACAGATGTTTCACCTTGTCCGCTCGCGTATTCGAACCAGCGACCGTTCGGTTACTGGCCCAACACTGTAACCTCAAGGCTACGTTCCGCCCTAATATTTAGCAAATGCTTTTAATCCAAAGCGACTTACAATCTACGCACGCACGCACGCACACACACACACACACACACGCAGTAACACTTCAGAATAACTCAGACCATAATTAGTGGGTTAAGTCTAGAGACAGACATGCTATGGTGGGGAACTGGTGACAGCGGTGAGAGAAGGGGGCTCACTAGCCGGGGCGCTACAGAGAATCAATGGGTATATCGGTGGTTAGCTGGTGACGGGAGAATCAATATCGTTCAATTAAATGAACCAAAATGGCTGTAAATATCCCAGAGTGATCCTTCAGTCACCATGACAGCTCAGACGGAGATACCCTGGTTGTTCTGCTCTGTTGGGTTGGATGCCAGAATCCCAGGAATGACTGGTGGGACACACACACACACACACACACACACACACACACACACACACACACACACACACACACACACACACACACACACACACACACACACACACACACACACACACACACACACACACACACATGCAAAAGCACTTAACTACAAGCTTAATGAATGAAGCAAAGTACAGAGAGATCCTTGATGAAAACCTGCACCAGAGTGCTCAGGATTTCAGACTGGGGCGAAGGTTCACCTTCCAACAGGACAACGACCCAAAGCACACAGCCAAGACACCGCAGGAGTGGCTTCGGGACAAGTCTCTGAATGTCCTTGTGTGGCCCAGCCAGAGCCCGGACTTGAACCCGATCTAACATCTCTGGAGAGACCTGAAAATAGCTGTGCAGCAACGCTCCCCATCCAACCTGACAGAGCTTGAGAGGATCTGCAGAGAAGAATGCGAGAAACTCCCCAAATACAGGTGTGCCAAGCTTGTAGCATCATACCCAAAAAGACTCAAGGCTGTAATCACTGCCAAAGGTGCTTCAACAAAGAACTGAGTAAAGGGTCTGAATACTTATGTAAATGTAATACATCCCTTTTTTAAATGTTGTGTAAATTAGCAAAAATGTCTAAACCTGTTTTTGCTTTGTCAATATGGGGTATTGTGTGCAGATTGTTGAAGGGGGGAAAACATTTTAAAATGAATTTAAGAAAAAGGCTGTAACGTAACAAAATGTGGGAAAAAGTCAAGGGGTCTGAATACTTTCCGAATGCACTGTAGATAGGAAAGACTACTTTTAATGGGTAATCAACGACATGAGAATGTGTCATTTCTTTCGCTTGTATTTCAAGTATATTCACTTTTACTATTTATTATTATTATTATTATTATTATATTAATTTCCTTCAGCTATGTAGTCAGCTATGATTCTCAAATTGCACCCTATTCCCTACATAGTAATCTTCTTTTGACCAGTGCCCTATTGACCCCTGGTCAAAAGAAGTGCACAATATAGAGAATAGGGTGGCAGCTTTTGGGACGCAATGGTAGCTCAGCGAGCAGACCTGCAGCTGGAGATGAGCCTGGGAGGTTGTTGGCATCGACGCCAGTCTCTTTCAGCTCACCGTGAAAGCAAGCGCCTCTGGTTCTGTTAGCACGCCAACCTGTGTGCCAGCGCTGTGTGTGTGTTGTTGTTGTGTGTGTGCGTGCGTGCGTGTGTGTGTATTAGCTCTGTGTGTATCTGTGCAAGTCACTCACATCGTCCAGCTGGTCCTGTGCCCCAACAGGCACCTGGACTCACTCACAAACCTCAAACCAAATGCATACTTAATGTACCTAATAATAATAATCTATAAATAAATAAATAATAACTATAAATAATAATCTTAATGTATCTAACTCACTCACTGGATGGAATGCACTTTGTATAGCACCTTTTATCCACGGCGGGTCACCAGTCTCCACGGCCGGGTCTCCAGTCTCCACGGCCGGGTCTCCAGTCTCCACGGCCGGGTCTCCAGTCTCCACGGCCGGGGCTCCAGTCTCCACGGCCGGGTCTCCAGTCTCCACGGCCGGGCCTCCGGGTCTCCATTCTCCACGGCCGAGTCTCCAGTCTCCACGGCCGGGTCTCCAGTCTCCACGGCCGGGTCTCCAGTCTCCACGGCCGGGTCTCCAGTCTCCACGGCCGGGTCTCCAGTCTCCACGGCCGGGTCTCCAGTCTCCACGGCCGGGTCTCCAGTCTCCACGGCCGGGTCTCCAGTCTCCACGGCCGGGGCTCCAGTCTCCACGGCCGAGTCTCCAGTCTCCACGGCCGGGTCTCCAGTCTCCACGGCCGGGCCTCCGGGTCTCCAGTCTCCACGGCCGGGTCTCCAGTCTCCACGGCCGGGTCTCCAGTCTCCACGACCGAGTCTCCAGTCTCTGTGCGCTCCGCAGGTTTGCTGGAGGGAGGGAAGTAGCCTGGTCCCCGATCTGTTTGAGCCGTCTTGCCAACTCCTATGATCGTTGTCACACCAATTGGTTAACAATAGAGCCTTGTCGCTCAAGATCAGGACGTCAGGAGATTACATTAAAAACATCCACTAGGGGCAACAGTGAGCACCATTACCATCCAGTAGGCTTGTAAACGGGGGATGGGCGGATGGGCGGATAGATGTTCCGGCTCTAAGGGTCGTGTGTTCAATCCCAGTGCTAACCCTATCCCAAACCTTAACCCTTAACTAAACCATTCGGAATGAGTGACTAAATTTAACTTTCGAAATTTGACATTTATGGACAAAGTCTGATTCTGCAGTGAGACAGAGCTTGTTGGACGTGTGTGTGAGTTGAGTTGGCAAGACAGTACAGAGTTGGCAAGACAGTACAAATAGATCTGGAATCAGACGAGGAGGGAGCTCATCCATTCAGGCTCTAAGGTGTGGGTAGGAGACGGAACCCCCTGGGTTGTGCAAAGGGCACGGCGGCTATTTTGTGCCGAAACAGATCCACACGTTGAGCCAGTTTCTGGGTGGTGTGTTTTGGGTTTGTCAAGGGCTGAGAGGCGACTGCAGGCCACAAGCACTGTGCAATTGTAGGCATCGGATGAATAACGTATCAACCTCATCATGAATTTATAGACTATTGGCAGAGAGCTTGTTAGAGCTCTTTTTCATTTGGTCTCTGAGAAAAATGAAACAGTTGGAATATGTTATGAAGGCTACAGGAAAGTTATATAAAACATCCAGGAAAACTTCATGACGATAAAAATGTTACAAACAACTAGTTTGTCATACAATACAGTCCTTGATTAAGATAAAACGATTGTAGTTTCCTTGTACTATGTAACATTTCACAAGCTTTTGTATTCTATCACTATGGGTTACTACTTATCCAAAGTGTCTGAACGAGGACATACATCTTACTGGGTTTTCTATGTATCGTCGAGACCGGACGGCAGTGCTCAGGTAAGACGAAGGGAGGAGGGGTGTGTCTCTTTGGTAAAAACAGCTGGTGCACGATATCTATTGTTAACCTGTTTGGGCTGTAGGGGGCGAATTGGAAAAACTGGAAAATATGCGCAAATTTTCAAACGGCCTTTTAATCAATTTCTGCTATTACAATATGCATATTGTTAATAGTATTGGATAGAAAAGAGTCTCAAGTTTCTAAAACCGTTTTAATTTTTTCTCTGAGTGGAACACAAGTCCTTTGGCAGCACTTTCCCCGACCAGGAAGTAAAATGCAAGATGTTTATGCTCGCTTCAACGCTCTGCCTATACATGGTCATGCCACTTATGACCCGAAACACACCTCGTACGCCTTCCTCTGGGTGTCAAGAGTACGTCAGAGGAGAAATCATGCGTTTATCTTGTTCTGACGTGAAATAAGACCTATTTCTTTGACGTGACCGTCAATTTCAGGAAGTCAGAAGCGTGCGACTTGGGAGAGATATCATGTTTTGTTTTGCTGCCGTTTCGGATGTGAACTATCTCCAGCTCGGATTTGATTTGATAAATGAGACCATGTCATCGTAATGTATGTTTTTTCAATATAGTTTAATCAGATTATTTGAATTTTTTCGGGAGTTTTGCCGTGTTCCGTAATGTTTATTTTGTTTACGTTGGAGAGTTCCGTGCCACTCGACGAGTACCCCTGCTAAATGAAGATGGAAAGTTGCCATTCTGAAGGGATTGAACGACTCTTCTGGACTAAGGACAACTTGATCAACATTCTGATGAAAGATCAGCCAAAGTAAGACCAAATTTATAATGTTATTTCATATATCTGTCGTGCATGTCAACTGGTCGCGCGCGCCCAAGTGTGTCTGTCTGGCGTGGCTATGCTAATTTAGCGCTACATTTAGTTTTCGGTGTAAAACATTTAATAAATCGGAAATATTGTCTGGAATCACAAGAATCCTGTTTTTCAATTGCTGCACAGTATGTATTTCTCAGAAATGTTTTATGAGGAGTAAATAGGTATTTGATGTTGGTGTCTGTAAATGTTATGGCTGCTTTCTGATTGTAGCTGAAATGTAATTTATGATTTATACCATAAATATACACATTTTTCAAAAAGAAAATATGCTATACAATAAATATGTTATCAGACTGTGATCTTATGAAGTTGTTTCTTGGTTAGTGGCTATATATATCTTCATTTGGTCGAATTAGTGATAGCTAGTGACGGAGTAAAAAACTGATGCAGTTAGAAAAGTGCTCTCTTTTGCTGACGTGGTTAGCTAATAGATTTACATATTTTGTCTTCCCTGTAAAACATTTTAAAAATCGAACATGGTGGTTAGATTCACAAGATGTCTGCCTTTCATATGCTGTATTGGACTTGTTAATGTGTAAAAGTTAAATATTTTAAAAGAATGTTTTTTTGAATTTGCCGCTCTGCCTTTTCAGTGGAATGTGGGAGGAGTGGCGCTAGCGGCACTCCCGTCCTCAACAGGGAAGTCTGGAGTTTTGCTGGCCTGAGAATACCTCATGATAAACTGCAGACCATACTATTTCATCTATAATTTTTCATAGTTGTCTATTTAACACCACAAAACTTTATCCTGCTAACTGTTCCAAATGTCCGAACTGAATTTGGTAAAAGGTCTTTTATGTACTCTGCGCCATCGTCTTGGAACACCTTACAAAATACTTTTAAACTGGAAGAACTTGTCCCGATTGGTGTTTTTAAATCACTGATGAAGGATTTTGAGGCTGATTCCCTGACCTGTCAATGTTTTTAATTTGCTGTTTTTGATATTGTTATACTCTTGTGAACTCAATGGTTTTTACTAGATTACTTGTAGTTTTTTTTTGGTTGTCTGTCTGTAATTTTTTGTAATGACTTGGTGCTGCCTATCTTGGCCAGGACGCTCTTGAAAAGGAGATTTTAAATCTCAATGAGCCCTTCCTGGTTAAATAAAGGTTAAATAAAAAAAATAAAAAAAACCTAATGCTGTCACTAAGACCACAATCAACGAGCTGTATAAGGCCACAAGAAAATGCACATCCAGAGGTGGCGTTTCTTGTGGCCGGTGGTTTTAATGCAGGGAAAACAAAAGCAAGACAAAGGAGCTGATCGTGGACTACATCCACATCAGTGGGGCTGTAGTTGAGCGGGTCGAGAGATTCAAGTTCCTCGGTGTCCACATCACTAAGGAATTAACATAGTCCACACAAACCCAAACTGTTGTGAAGAGGGTACGATTAGTGCCACTTCCCCCTCAAGAGGCTGAAAAGATATGAAATGGGTCCTCAGATCCTCAAAAAGTTCTACAGCGGCACCATTGAGAGCATCTTGACTGGCTGCATCACCACCTGGTACGGCAACTGCAAGGCACCCGACCGCAAGGCGGTACAGAGGGTGGTGAGTACGGCCCAGTACATCACTGAGGCCGACCTCCCTGCCATCCAGGACCTCTATACCAGGCATTGTCAGAGGAACGCCCCAAAAAATTGTCTAAGACTCCAGCCATCCTAGTCATAGACTGTTCTCTCTGCTACCGCACGGCAAGTCTGGGACCAACAGGACCCTGAACAGCTTCTTCGCGAAAGCCATAACTCTGCTGAACAAGACTGCTGAATAGTTAATCAAATGGCTACCTGGACTACCTGCTTTGACCCTTCACTAACTCCCTTGTACTAGACTCTACCCACCCACACACACTGAACTCTACCCACCCTCACACACTGGACTCTACCCACCCTCACACACTGGACTCTACCCACCCACACACTGGACTCTACCCACCCACACACACTGGACTCTACCCACCCACACACACTGGACTCTACCCACCCACACACACTGGACTCTACCCACCCACACACACTGGACTCCACCCACCCACACACACTGGACTCTACCCACCCACACACACTGGACTCTACCCACACACACACACTGGACTCTACCCACACACACACACTGGACTCTACCCACCCACACACACTGGGACTCTACCCACCCACACACACTGGACTCTACCCACACACACACACTGGACTCTACCCACCCACACACACTGGGACTCTACCCACCCACACACACTGGACTCTACCCACACACACACTGAGTGCCTTGCAAAAGTGTTCATCCCCCTTGGTGTTTTTCCTATTTTGTTGCATTACAACCTGTAATTTTTGTTGGTGTTTGTATCATTTGATTTACACAACATGCCACAAGATGCACATACGCTGCTGTTACTGTCTATTATCTATCCTTTACCCCTACCTACAGTATACTGCTGTTACTGTCTATTATCTATCCTTTACCCCTACCTACAGTATACTGCTGCTACTGTCTATTATCTATCCTTTACCCCTACCTACAGTATACTGCTGCTACTGTCTATTATCTATCCTGTTGCCTAGTCACTTTACCCCTACCTACAGTATACTGCTGTTACTGTCTATTATCTATCCTTTACCCCTACCTACAGTATACTGCTGCTACTGTCTATTATCTATCCTGTTGCCTAGTCACTTTACCCCTACCTACAGTATACTGATGTTACTGTCTATTATCTATCCTTTACCCTTACCTACAGTATGCTGCTGTTACTGTCTATTATCTATCCTTTACCCCTACCTACAGTATACTGCTGCTACTGTCTATTATCTATCCTTCACCCCTACCTACAGTATACTGCTGTTACTGTCTATTATCTATCCTTTACCCCTACCTACAGTATACTGCTGTTACTGTCTATTATCTATCCTGTTGTCTGGTCCCTTTACCCCTACCTACAGTATACTGCTGTTACTGTCTATTATCTATCCTTTACCCCTACCTACAGTATACTGCTGTTACTGTCTATTATCTATCCTTTACCCCTACCTACAGTATACTGTTGTTACTGTTTATTATCGATCCTTTACCCCTACCTACAGTACACTGTTGTTACTGTTTATTATCGATCCTTTACCCCTACCTATACGTACATATCACAGGAGCTTGCGGGTGGCAGAATAGCTCGTAATATTTTCCGGAACGGAGCAAATTAAATGGCATCAACCACGTGGAAACCATGTACTTCCTGTGTTTGATACGATTCCACTAATCCCGCTCCAGCCATTACCACGATCCCATTCTCCCCAATTAAGGTAACACCAACCTCCTATTGTACATATCTACTTCAATTACCTTGTATCTCTGCACATCAACACGGTACTGGTACTCCCTGTATATAGCCATGTTATTACCTCGAGGCAAGTAACACTGAAACATGCATGAGTGCATCAGCTGTTCCGGATGACTGTGTGATCACACTCTCTGCAGTCGATGTGACGAGACCTTTAAACAGGGCCGCAGGGCCAGACGGATTACCAGGACGTGTACTCCGAGCATGCGCTCACCAACTGGCAAATGTGTCTTCTCTGTCATTTTCAACCTCTCCCTGTCCGAGTCTGTAATACCAACATGTTTGAAACAGACCACCATAGTCCCTGTGCCCAAGAGCACTAAGGTAACCTGCCTAAACGACTACCGACCCGTAGCACTAACGTCTGTAGCCATGAAATGCTTTGAAAGGCTGGTCATGGCTCACATCAACACCATTATCCCAGAAACCCTAGACCCACTCCAATTCGCATACCGCACCAACAGATCCACAGATGATGCAATCTCTATTGCACTCCACACTGCCCTTTCCCACCTGGACAAAAGGAACACCTACGTGAGAATGCTATTCATTGACTACAGCTCAGTGTTCAACACCATAGTGCCCTCAAAGCTCATCACTAAGCTAAGGACCCTGGAACTAAACACCTCCCTCTGCAACTGGATCCTGGACTTCCTGACGGGCCGCCCCCAGGTGGTCAGGGTAGGTAACAACACATCCGCCCCACAGGGGCCCCTCAGGGGCTGCATGCTCAGTCCCCCCTCCTGTACTCCCTGTTCACTCATGACTGCATGGCCAGGCACAACTCCAACACATTTACATTTACATTTAAGTCAACACCATCATTAAGTTTGCTGATGACAACAGTGGTAGGCCTGATCACCGACAACAATGAGACAGCCTATAGGGAGGAGGTCAGAGACCTTACTATGTGGTGCCAGGACAACAACCTCTCCCTTAACTTTTTTGGGATAGGGGGCAGCATTCAGAATTTTGGATGAAAAGCGTGCCCAAAGTAATCTGCCTGTTACTCAGGCCCAGAAGCTAGGATATGCATATAATTGGTAGATTTGGATAGAAAACACTCTACAGTTTCCAAAACTGTTAAACTAATGTCTGTGAGTATAACAGAACTGTTATGGCAGGCGAAAACCTGAGGAAAATCCATCCATGAAGTGTTATTCTTTTGAAATGGCTGTTTTTCCATTGAAAGCCTATCCACCATACAAAGACTTATGACCCAGTTCACAATCCCTATGGCTTCCACTACATGTGGCCAGTCTTTAGCTATTGTTTCAGGCTTTTACTCTGAAAATTAGGGAAAGGAGCGTGTGATAACGCTGTGAGGAGTGATGGGATGGAGAGGAGCGTTCAGCGTGTGATAACGCTGTGAGGAGTGATGGGATGGAGGGTGAAGAGCCACCTGAACTAGATATTTAGTCCTACTTACCAAATGGCATCCTAATCCCTAAATAGTGCACTACTTTTGACCAGAGCCTTATGGCATCCTAACCCCTACATAGTGCACTACTTTTGGCCAGAGCTTATGGCATCCTAACCCCTACATAGTGCACTACTTTTGGCCAGAGCACAGGGTTCCATTTGAGACGCAACGTTAGTGTATTATTCAGCAGGTGCAGATGTACATATTCACACTGCTGGACACTTTCCATCTGCGTGAGTGAGTGTTTTTGTGTGTTTCTATGTGTCATTCTCCCTCCTAGGGCTGATGGAGACTGTGTTAGAGGTGGCGTTGTGTTCCGTCTCAAATTGAGGATAATGTCACACATCGGAAACGCCATCTGGAAATTGGCTCCTGCTCCTCCGTTCTGCTCTTCTGTCATCCCCCCCCAGGTGATACAATGATCTGATCTAGTCGGAAATTGAGATTAGTAGAGGTTGGAAAATATAACGAGAGAGAGAGAGAGAGAGAGACAGAGAGACAGAGAGAGACAGAGAGAGAGAGAGAGAGAGAGAGACAGAGAGAGATAGAGAGAGACAGAGAGAGACAGAGAGAGACAGAGAGAGACAGAGAGAGAGAGAGAGAGAGAGATATGCCCCCCTAGGCACAACTATGACAACATAACCAACAAAAACGGGTCACAACTCCTGCAGCTCTGTCACACGCTGGGTATGTACATAGTCAATGGTAGGCTTCGAGGGGACTCCTATGGTAGGTTCACCTATAGCTCATCTCTTGGCAGTAGCACTGTAGACTACTTTATCACTGACCTCAACCCAGAGTCTCTCAGAGCGTTCACAGTCAGCCCACTGACACCCCTATCAGACCACAGCAAAATCACAGTCTACTTGAACAGAGCAATACTCAATCACGAGGCATCAAAGCCAAAGGAACTGAGTAACATTAAGAAATGTTATAGATGGAAGGAATGCAGTTTGGAAATCTACCAAAAAACAATTAGACAACAGCAAATTCAATCCCTTTTAGACAACTTCCTGGGTAAAACGTTCCACTGCAATAGTGAAGGTGTAAACTTGGCAGTAGAAAATCTTAACAGTATATTTGACCTCTCAGCTTCCCTATCAAACCTAAAAATCTCAAATAGAAAACCGAAGAAAATGAACAACAATGACAAATGGTTTGATGACGAATGCAAAAATCTAAGAAATAAATTGAGAAACCTGTCCAACCAAAAACATAGAGACCCGGAAAACCTGAGTCTACGCCTTCACTATGGTGAATCACTAAAACAATACAGAAATACACTACGGAAAAAGAAGGAACAGCACGTCAGAAATCAGCTCAATGTAATTGAAGAATCCATAGACTCTAACCACTTCTGGGAAAATTGGAAAACACTAAACAAACAACAACACGAAGAATTATCTATCCAAAATGGAGATGTATGGGTAAACCACTTCTCCAATCTTTTTGGCTCTATAACAAAGAATAAAGAGCAAAAACATATACATGATCAAATACAAATCCTTGAATCAACTATTAAAGACTACCAGAACCCACTGGATTCTCCAATTACCTTGAACGAGTTACAGGACAAAATAAAAACCCTCCAACCCAAAAAGGCCTGTGGTGTTGATGGTATCCTTAATGAAATGATCAAATATACAGACAACAAATTCCAATTGGCTATACTAAAACTCTTTAACATTGTCCTTAGCTCTGGCATCTTCCCCAATATTTGGAACCAAGGACTGATCACCCCAATCCACAAAAGTGGAGACAAATTTGACCCCAATAACTACCGTGGAATATGCGTCAACAGTAACCTTGGGAAAATACTCTGCATTATCATTAACAGCAGACTCGTACATTTCCTCAATGAAAACAATGTACTGAGCAAATGTCAAATTGGCTTTTTACCAAATTACCGTACAACAGACCATGTATTCACCCTACACACCCTAATTGACAACCAAACAAACCAAAACAAAGGCAAAGTCTTCTCATGCTTTGTTGATTTCAAAAAAGCCTTCGACTCAATTTGGCATGAGGGTCTGCTATACAAATTGATGGAAAGTGGTGTTGGGGGAAAAACATACGACATTATAAAATCCATGTACACAAACAACAAGTGTGCGGTTAAAATTGGCAAAAAACACACACATTTCTTCACACAGGGTCGTGGGGTGAGACAGGGATGCAGCTTAAGCCCCACCCTCTTCAACATATATATC
This sequence comes from Salvelinus alpinus, assembly GCF_045679555.1. Taxonomy (NCBI): domain Eukaryota; kingdom Metazoa; phylum Chordata; class Actinopteri; order Salmoniformes; family Salmonidae; genus Salvelinus; species Salvelinus alpinus. The sequence continues at coordinate 6,382,196 of NC_092115.1, read as the reverse complement.
AACGAATTGGCGAGGGCATTAGAACAGTCTGCAGCACCTGGCCTCACCCTACTAGAATCCGAAGTCAAATGTCTACTGTTTGCTGATGATCTGGTGCTTCTGTCACCAACCAAGGAGGGCCTACAGCAGCACCTAGATCTTCTGCACAGATTCTGTCAGACCTGGGCCCTGACAGTAAATCTCAGTAAGACCAAAATAATGGTGTTCCAAAAAAGGTCCAGTCGCCAGGACCACAAATTCCATCTAGACACCGTTGCCCTAGAGCACACAAAAAACTATACATACCTCGGCCTAAACCTCAGCACCACAGGTAACTTCCACAAAGCTGTGAACGATCTGAGAGACAAGGCAAGAAGGGCATTCTATGTCATCAAAAGGAACATAAATTTCAACATACCAATTAGGATCTGGCTAAAAATACTTGAATCAGTCATAGAGCCCATTGCCCTTTATGGTTGTGAGGTCTGGGGTCCGCTCACCAACCAAGATTTCACAAAATGGGACAAACACCAAATTGAGACTCTGCATGCAGAATTCTGCAAAAATATCCTCCGTGTACAACGTAGAACACCAAATAATGCATGCAGAGCAGAATTAGGCCGATACCCACTAATTATCAAAATCCAGAAAAGAGCCGTTAAATTCTACAACCACCTAAAAAGAAGCGATTCCCAAACCTTCCATAACAAAGCAATCACCTACAGAGAGATGAACCTGGAGAAGAGTCCCCTAAGCAAGCTGGTCCTGGGGCTCTGTTCACAAACACACCCCACAGAGCCCCAGGACAACAGCACAATTAGACCCAACCAAATCATGAGAAAACAAAAAGATAATTACTTGACACATTGGAAAGAATTAACAAACAAACAGAGCAAACTAGAATGCTATTTGGCCCTAAACAGAGAGTACACAGTGGCAGAATACCTGACCACTGTGACTGACCCAAACTTAAGGAAAGCTTTGACTATGTACAGACTCAGTGAGCATAGCCTTGCTATTGAGAAAGGCCGCCGTAGGCAGACATGGCTCTCAAGAGAAGACAGGCTATGTGCTCACTGCCCACAAAATGAGGTGGAAACTGAGCTGCACTTCCTAACCTCCTGCCCAATGTATGACCATATTAGAGACACATATTTCCCTCAGATCACACAGATCCACAAAGAATTCGAAAACAAATCCAATTTTGATAAACTCCCATATCTACTGGGTGAAATTCCACAGTGTGCCATCACAGCAGCAAGATTTGTGACCTGTTGCCACAAGAAAAGGGCAACCAGTGAAGAACAAACACCATTGTAAATACAACCCATATTTATGTTTATTTATTTTAACTTGTGTGCTTTAACCATTTATACATTGCTACAACACTGTATATATATAATATGACATTTGTAATGTCTTTATTGCTTTGAAACTTCTGTATGTGTAATGTTTACTGTTAATTTTTATTGTTTATTTCACTTTTGTATATTATCTACCTCACTTGCTTTGGCAATGTTAACACATGTTTCCCATGCCAATAAAGCCCCTTGAATTGAAAATTGAATTGAATTGAATTGAGAGAGAGAGACAGAGAGAGACAGAGAGAGAGAGATGGAGAGAGACAGAGAGACAGAGAGACAGAGAGAGACAGAGAGAGACAGAGAGAGACAGAGAGACAGAGAGAGACAGAGAGAGACAGAGAGAGACAGAGAGAGACAGAGAGAGAGAGAGAGAGAGAGAGAGAGAGAGAGAGAGAGAGAGAGAGAGAGAGAGAGAGAGAGAGAGAGAGAGAGAGAGAGAGACAGAGAGAGACAGAGAGAGAGAGGGAGAGAGAGGGAGAGACCAACAGTTCCTCATTTTCTTTCTCTGAGGCAAAAGAAAAGAGAGCCAAGAACATTTCATTTTGATGTTTCAAATGTTCCATCATTTATGTATCTATTTGGACACATTTGTACTGCTTTAGGCTTGTTCCTGTCTGGAAATAACACTTTAAGGACAAGCCAGGACTGTAAATCTGTAATAATGCATAACCAAGGCATCTCCATGTTGTAAACACTACATTTTACATGTACTGCTTTCTCAATAATATAATTAGTCAACAGAGAGACACACAGGGAGACAGGCAGAAAGAAAGAAACAGACAGAAATTGAGAAACCTATCCAACCAGAAACATAGAGACCCAGAAAAACCTGAGTCTACGTCTTCACTACGGTGAATCACTAAAACAATACAGAGATACACTACGGCAATAAAAGGAACAGCACGTCAGAAATCAACTCAATGTAATTGAAGAATCCATAGAATCTAAATCCACTTCTGGGAAAATTTGAAAACTCTAAACAAACAATAACACAAAGAGTTATCTATCAAAGATGGAGATAAACCACTTCTCAATGTCACGTTCTGACCTTTATTTCCTTTGTTTTGTCTTTATTTAGTATGGTCAGGGCGTGAGTTGGGGTGGGCAGTCTATGTGTGTTTTTCTATGTTGGGGTTTTGAGTTCGGTCTGGTATGGTTCTCAATCAGAGGCAGCTGTCAATCGTTGTCCCTGATTGAGAATCATACTTAGGTAGCCTGGGTTTCACTTTTGGTTTGTGGGTGTTTGTCTTCCTTGTCAGTGTTTGTCGCCACACGGTACTGTTTCGTTTGTTCACATCGTTTATTGTTTTGTTTTGTTCTGAGTTTAATTAAAAACATCATCATGAACGCTGCGCTTTGGTCCTCCTCTCTTTCTCCCGAAGTCGATCGTTACACTCAAACCTTTTCGGCTCTTTAAAACAAAGAAAAAACAGCAAAAATATGATCACTGGATTCTCCAGTAACATTGAATATACTACAGGAAAAAATAAAAACCCTCCAACCCAAAAAGGCCTGTGGTGTTGATGGTATCCTCAATGAAATGATCAAATATACAGACAACAAATTCCAAATGGCTATACTAAAACTCTTTAACATCATCCTCTGGCATATTCCCCAATATTTGGAACCAAGGACTGATCACCCCAATCCACAAAAGTGGAGACTAATTTGACCAAAAACTACCGTTCAACAGCATTTTGTGGAAATCCTCTGCATTATCATTAACAGCAGACTCCTACATTTCCTCAGTGATGTCACGTTCTGACCATAGTTCTTTTGTTATTTCTTTGTTTTAGTATGGTCAGGGCGTGAGTTGGGTGGGTTATCTATGTTTTCTGTTTCTATGTGGGGTTTCTCGTTTGGCCTGATATTGTCACGAATCCCGCTTCCTGAGTCTGGGTTTGCCTGTGTGTCTGTCCTGGAGTGTGTTTCAGGTGTCCTGGAACGCACCCTGTCTGGTTGCCGGGCGAATTAGCTCATTGGGAGATTGGTTTCACCCGCACCTGTTTCCCGTCAGTAATCTGCACACCTGTCCTGATCATCATCTCTACCCTTCAAAAGCTCTGACCTGACTTCCATTCCCTGCCGGATCGTTAGCCATGAATAGTATGTTGTGCCTGAGTACCAGACTCCAGTTGGATAGAATTTGTTTTGTTGTTTTCATTTACGTATTGCTTGCCTTGAACTTATCTCCGTTTGTTTTGTCTTCAGTTACTCACCCGGATCATTCACTCCATTCCCGCCTGGTTGACAGAGGATTCTGCTACTACATTGGATTCACCTATTTCCTCTCATCTACTCACCACCGCTGCCCGTTACGCCATCTGGATATATCTACCTTTTCACATTTCACTGTAAATAAATACTCACCTTCTTCCTACGCTCCTTGTCCTGGTCTGCTTCTGGGTTCGATCTTGAAAGATCGTGACAGAACGATCCGGCCAGTAATGAACCCAGCGGACCTGGACTCCGTTTGCCATGCCATTACCCTGCAGGAGAAGAGATTGGGACAACACAATACGGCGCTACAGGAGATAGCGAGTTCGATCCAGAATTTATCTGCTAGCTTGACACAAGTCCAGGATCAGCTCAGTTTGCAGGTGATTCATTCACTACCGGTTTCACCCATCTCACCTGCCGTGTCTGAAGCGGTTCCATTTCGTGAACCCAAGGTACCGACGCCTGATAAATATGAAGGGGATTTGGGAAAATGCCGTTCGTTTCTTATGCAGTGTGGGTTAGTGTTTGATCTACAGCCCCATTCTTACGCCACTGACAAGGCTAGGATAGCCTTTGTTATTGAACTGTTGCGTGGAAGAGCTCTGGAATGGGCTTCAGCCGTTTGGGAACGACAGGGAACCTGCACGGCTTCATATCAGGAGTTCACGGGAGAGATGAGGAAGCTTTTTGATCATCCAGTCCGAGGTAAGGACGCAGCTAAACGTTTGTTCTCTCTTCGCCAAGGAGATCGCAGTGTGGCAGATTTTATGATTGAGTTCAGGACATTGGCTGTGGAGAGTGGTTGGAATGAGGAGTCACTACAAGCGGTTTTTTACAAGGGGTTGTCAGATGAACTTAAGGATGAGCTGATTTCTTATCCAGAGCCTAGTGACTTAGACAGCTTGGTCGCTTTATCTATTCGGGTTGATAATAGAGTCCGAGAGAGAAGGAGGGAGAAGCAGTGGGGTCTATCCAATCAATCTGTAACTCGGTTACCATTCGGTTCAGGAGGTGAACCAGGACGTATTGATCGTTATTATCCACAAGGGATTAGTGGAGGAGTCTTGCCACCAGATTCTGAACCAATGCAAGTGGGGCGACACGGGCTAACTAAGGAGGAGCGCCAAAGTAGACGTGAGACCAATAGCTCTTTCTACTGTGGTAGATCGGGACATTACAACTCCGCTTGTCCACAGCGCCCGTTAAAACTGCCCGGCTCGCTAAATTTGGGAGGAATTTTAGCGAGTCAGTTTCAATCTCTCAAGGATCTTGTCAGACCCCGTTTTCCTGCGACCCTTATGAATAAGGATCAGAGTTTTGACCTGAACGCTTTTATCGATTCAGGTGCCGATGGCAACTTTATGGATGCCGACCTGGTGGAACAGCTGGGGCTTTCCAAGGAGCAATTGCCGGAAGCCATTGAAGCAACCACTCTGAACGGCAGTAGTCTGGCACGGATCACTATGAGGACTGAACCGGTTAAGATGTTGGTGTCGGGAAATCATTCAGAGTTTATCTCTTTCTTCATTTTGTCCTCGCCCCATGTTCCTCTGGTTCTTGGTTACCCCTGGCTGAAGGAACACAATCCCTCGTTTGATTGGGTGACAGGGAAGGTAACTAGTTGGAGCATTGAGTGTCATGCTAACTGCCTTAGGACTGCCTGTTCTCCTGCTGTTTCCAGTCAGGTCAGTGACTCTGCTCCTCCTGATTTGTCCCTGGTTCCAGAAACATATCACGAGTTGGGTGAGGTATTCAGTAAACAGAAGGCTCTGTCTCTTCCTCCCCACCGACCTTATGATTGTGCGATTAATCTGTTTCCTGGATCTGCCTTTCCCAAGGGACGGTTATACAGTATCTCTCGACCGGAACGTGAGGCCTTGGAGACCTACATCAAGGAGTCTCTAGCTACAGGTCTCATTCGGCCATCGTCATCACCTTTGGGAGCAGGATTTTTTTTTTGTGAGCAAGAAGGATGGTTCTCTTCGACCGTGTATTGATTATCGGGGTTTGAATGACATTACGGTTAAGAACAAGTATCCCCTGCCCTTGATGAGCTCGGCTTTCGATTCCTTACAGGGTGCTACGGTTTTTACGAAGCTTGATTTACGTAATGCTTATCATTTGGTTCGGATCAAGGAGGGGGACGAGTGGTTGACTGGGTTCAATACTCCGATGGGACATTTTGAGTACCAGGTGATGCCGTTTGGACTGACCAACGCTCCGGCGGTGTTCCAAAGCATGGTGAATGACGTTTTGAGAGATATGATTGGGATTTTTGTGTTCGTTTACCTGGATGATATCCTCATCTTCTCAAAGGAGCTTTCTAGCCACGTTCTGCATGTCAAGCAGGTCCTGCACCGGTTATTGGAGAACCGTCTGTTCGTGAAGGCGGAGAAGTGTGATTTTCACGCCCATACAACGTCCTTCCTCGGGTACATCATATCCAGGGGAGAGATCAAGATGGACCAAGAGAAGGTTCGGGCGGTTCGGGATTGGGTCCAGCCCGTTACAAGATTGCAGCTCCAGAGATTCCTGGGGTTTGCGAATTTTTATCGGAGGTTTATCCGTGACTACAGCCGGGTGGCTGCACCTTTAACTGCTCTGACGTCTTGCACCAGAAAGTTCTGTTGGACTCCTGAGGCAGACCGAGCATTTCTGGACTTGAAGAGCCGATTCACCAACGCCCCGATTCTCTCTCAACCTGACACTTCCCGTCAGTTCGTTGTGGAAGTGGATGCTTCTGATGTGGGTGTGGGCGCCATCCTGTCCCAGCGTAGCTCCACTGACGGTAAACTCCATCCCTGCGCTTTCTACTCTGGTCGTCTTTCTCCAGCTGAAAGAAACTACGATGTGGGTAACCGGGAGCTTCTCGCTGTGAAGCTTGCCTTGGAGGAGTGGCGGCACTGGTTGGAGGGAGCGGAGCAACCGTTTGTGGTCTGGACTGACCACAAGAATCTGGCTTACGTACAATCGGCTAAACGTCTCAACGCCCGTCAGGCTAGGTGGGCCTTGTTTTTTGGACGTTTCAATTTTTCCCTGACATTCCGACCTGGGTCTAAGAACGGGAAGGCGGACGCCCTGTCCCGGATGTTCTCTAAGATGGAGGAGAGTGGGGTCAAGACTGAGACGATTCTTCCCCAGAATGTTGTCGTGGGAGCCGTTACATGGAGGATAGAGGAGGATGTGATGGCGGCCCTTCGGACGCAGCCCGGCCCCGGTAACGGTCCACCCGGTCGGTTGTTCGTACCCGAGTCGGTCCGTTCTGCTGTCCTTCAGTGGTCCCACGCCAGCAAGATAGCTTGTCACCCTGGCGTTGCTCGGACTATGGCACTACTGCGCAGACGTTTTTGGTGGCCTGCCATGGGAGAAGATACCCGGAGGTTTGTTGCCGCATGTCCTGTTTGTGCCCAGAACAAGAGTACCAATCGGCCCAGCTCTGGGCTTCTTCATCCCCTACCTATTCCTCGGCGACCTTGGTCGCATCTGGCCTTGGATTTTGTCACGGGATTGCCCCCTTCTGTTGGGAACACGGTCATTCTGACCATTGTGGACAGATTCAGCAAGTTTGCTCATTTTGTTCCTCTCTCCAAGCTTCCATCGGCTACGGAGACGTCCGAGATCCTGGTCAGGGAGGTTTTCAGGGTTCACGGATTGCCCAGTGACATTGTGTCTGACCGTGGTCCTCAGTTTACCTCTGCTGTCTGGAAGTCCTTCTGTTTGGCCATTGGAGCTACAGTCAGTCTCACTTCTGGATTTCACCCACAATCTAATGGTCAAGCGGAGAGAGCCAACCAGAAGATGGAGTCCACGCTGCGTTGTCTTGTCTCCTCTGATCCCACCTCTTGGTCATCTCAATTACCCTGGGTTGAGTATGCCCATAATACCCTTCCTTCATCTGCCACTGGGATGTCCCCCTTCCAATGCCTTTACGGATACCAACCTCCTTTGTTTCCGTCTCAGGAGAGGGATCTCTCGGTTCCTTCTGTCCAGACCCATATTCGTCGTTGCCACCGGACCTGGCATCGGGCCAGGAAGGCTCTCCTTAGAGTTTCTGACCGGTATCAGATACAGGCGAACCGTCGCCGTATTCCTGCCCCAGCTTATACGGTTGGAGATAAGGTTTGGTTGGCTACACGGGATCTTCCTCTACGGACGGAGTCAAGGAAGTTGTCACCTAAGTTCATTGGTCCGTTTGTAGTGGAGAGAATCATAAATCCTGTGGTGGTTCGACTCAAGTTGCCTGCAACACTTAGAGTGCATCCCACTTTTCATGTCTCCTGTCTCAAGCCGGTTCACCTCAGTCCTCTGTTGCCTCCTCCTCCTCGTCCTCCTCCTCCTCGGATGATCGGAGGTGGTCCTGTCTACACGGTGCGCCGCATCATGGACTCCAGACGGCGGGGTCGAGGGTACCAGTTTCTAGTGGACTGGGAAGGATATGGTCCAGAGGAGAGGAGTTGGATTCCTCGGCGACAGATTCTGGATGACGACCTGATTCGTGACTTCTACCGCCTCCATCCTGGCGCTCCAGGTAGTCCGCCCGGTGGCGTTCGTCGGAGGGGGGGTACTGTCACGAATCCCGCTTCCTGAGTCTGGGTTTGCCTGTGTGTCTGTCCTGGAGTGTGTTTCAGGTGTCCTGGAACGCACCCTGTCTGGTTGCCGGGCGAATTAGCTCATTGGGAGATTGGTTTCACCCGCACCTGTTTCCCGTCAGTAATCTGCACACCTGTCCTGATCATCATCTCTACCCTTCAAAAGCTCTGACCTGACTTCCATTCCCTGCCGGATCGTTAGCCATGAATAGTATGTTGTGCCTGAGTACCAGACTCCAGTTGGATAGAATTTGTTTTGTTGTTTTCATTTACGTATTGCTTGCCTTGAACTTATCTCCGTTTGTTTTGTCTTCAGTTACTCACCTGGATCATTCACTCCATTCCCGCCTGGTTGACAGAGGATTCTGCTACTACATTGGATTCACCTATTTCCTCTCATCTACTCACCACCGCTGCCCGTTACGCCATCTGGATATATCTACCTTTTCACATTTCACTGTAAATAAATACTCACCTTCTTCCTACGCTCCTTGTCCTGGTCTGCTTCTGGGTTCGATCTTGAAAGATCGTGACAGATATGGTTCTCAATCAGAGGCAGGTGTTAGTCATTGTCTCTGATTGGGAACCATATTTAGGTAGCCTGTGTTGTGTTTTGTGGGTGGTTGTCTTCAGTCTTTGTGTGTCTGCACCAGATAGAACTGTTTCGGTTTTCACTTTTGTTGTTTTGTATTTTGAAGTGTTCTGTTTTTTGATTTTTATTAAATTAAGTTGAACACTAACCGCACTGCGCTTTGGTCCTCTCCTTCCACTGACGAAAGCCGTTACAAGTGAAAACAATGTACTGAGCAAATGTCAAATTGGCTTTTCACCAAATAATCGTATCACAGACCACGTATTCACCCTGCACACCCTAATTGACAAACAAACAACATGCTTTGTTGATTTCAAAACAGCTTTCGACTCAATTTGGTCATGAGGGTCTGCTATACAAATTGATGGAAAGTGGTGTTGGGGGAAAAACATATGACATTATAAAATCCATGTACACAAACAACAAGCCCCACCCTCTTTAACATATATATCAACGAATTGGCGAGAGCACAAGAACAGTCTGCAGCACCGGCCTCACCCTACTAGAACAGTCTGCAGCACCGGCCTCACCCTACTAGAACAGTCTGCAGCACCGGCCTCACCCTACTAGAACAGTCTGCAGCACCGGCCTCACCCTACTAGAACAGTCTGCAGCACCCGGCCTCACCCTACTAGAACAGTCTGCAGCACCCGGCCTCACCCTACTAGAACAGTCTGCAGCACCGGCCTCACCCTGTATCTGGGTGGTTAACACACAGCTTAAAGACACACACAGATCCCTGGAATCAGGAGGAAGCCCGTCAGCCAGCCAGGGAGTAACCACAGCTAACATGCTCTGAAGTGACCCAATGAGGCCTTGGTAAAGGTTAGGGGCAGGTCCTAAATAGCTACCTATTCTCTATTTAGTGCCCTGCTTGTGACCAGGGAAGCCCATACGGCTCTGGTCAAAAGTAGTGCACTATGTAGGGAATAGGGTGCCATAGGGCTCTGGTCAAATGTAGTGCACTATATAGGGAATAGGGTGCCATAGGGCCCTGGTCTAAAGTAGTGCACTATATAGTGAATAGATAGGCAGCAGCATGAGAGGATGACCCCATTGTAATTCTAACAGCAACAAGCTGAGTGATAGACCCCATTGTAATTCTAACAGCAACAAGCTGCGTGATAGACCCCATTGTAATTCTAACAGCAACAAGCTGCGTGATAGACCCCATTGTAATTCTAACAGCAACACGCTGGGTGATAGACCCCATTGTAATTCCAACAGCAACACGCTGGGTGATAGACCCCATTGTAATTCTAACAGCAACACGCTGCGTGATAGACCCCATTGTAATTCTAACAGCAACAAGCTGCGTGATAGACCCCATTGTAATTCTAACAGCAACACGCTGCGTGATAGACCCCATTGTAATTCCAACAGCAACACGCTGGGTGATAGACCCCATTGTAATTCTAACAGCAACACGCTGCGTGATAGACCCCATTGTAATTCTAACAGCAACACGCTGGGTGATAGACCCCATTGTAATTCTAACAGCAACACGCTGGGTGATAGACCCCATTGTAATTCTAACAGCAACAAGCTGCGTGATAGACCCCATTGTAATTCTAACAGCAACAAGCTGCGTGATAGACCCCATTGTAATTCTAACAGCAACACGCTGGGTGATAGACCCCATTGTAATTCTAACAGCAACAAGCTGCGTGATAGACCCCATTGTAATTTTAACAGCAACAAGCTGCGTGATAGACCCCATTGTAATTCTAACAGCAACAAGCTGCGTGATAGACCCCATTGTAATTCTAACAGCAACACGCTGCGTGATAAAGCACCGCTAGGAAGGCTATCTGGGACAGGTAGTTAGACACAGACAACACTGCTGGAGGAATAGAACAGTACAGAAAACTTAAGTCTGAGAAAATCTTGTTAGACACACAGACAAGATTGCCGGAGGTGTCTTTCCACCCACTACAGCGATTCCACCCTAAATATACAGAAGGCCTACTACATTCCAAACACTAGCGATCAGGACATGGCTATGGTTGGAGCCATGTTGAGACATGGCTAGGTTGGAGCCATGTTGAGATATGGCTAGGGTTGGAGCCATGTTGAGATATGGTTAGGGTTGGAGCCATGTTGAGACATGGCTAGGTTGGGGCCATGTTGAGACATGGCTAGGTTGGGGCCATGTTGAGACATGGCTAGGTTGGGGCCATGTTGAGACATGGTTAGGGTTGGAGCCATGTTGAGACATGGCTAGGGTTGGAGCCATGTTGAGATATGGCTAGGGTTGGAGCCATGTTGAGACATGGCTAGGTTGGAGCCATGTTGAGATATGGCTAGGGTTGGAGCCATGTTGAGACATGGCTAGGGTTGGAGCCATGTTGAGATATGGCTAGGGTTGGAGCCATGTTGAGACATGGCTAGGTTGGAGCCATGTTGAGACATGGCTAGGGTTGGAGCCATGTTGAGACATGGCTAGGTTGGAGCCATGTTGAGAAATGGCTAGGGTTGGAGCCATGTTGAGACATGGCTAGGTTGGAGCCATGTTGAGACATGGCTAGGGTTGGAGCCATGTTGAGACATGGCTAGGGTTGGAGCCATGTTGAGACATGGCTAGGTTGGGGCCATGTTGAGACATGGCTAGGTTGGAGCCATGTTGAGACATGGCTAGGTTGGGGCCATGTTGAGACATGGCTAGGTTGGAGCCATGTTGAGACATGGCTAGGTTGGGGCCATGTTGAGACATGGCTAGGTTGGGGCCATGTTAAGACATGGCCAGGGTTGGAGCCATGTTGAGACATGGCTAGGTTGGAGCCATGTTGAGATATGGCTAGGGTTGGAGCCATGTTGAGACATGGCTAGGGTTGGGGCCATGTTAAGACATGGATAGGGTTGGAGCCATGGCTAGGGTTGGAGCCATGTTAAGACATGGCTAGGATTGGAGCCATGTTGAGACATGGCTAGGTTGGAGCCATGTTGAGATATGGCTAGGGTTGGAGCCATGTTGAGACATGGCTAGGTTGGGGCCATGTTAATAAGACATGGCTAGGGTTGGAGCCATGTTGAGACATGGCTAGGTTGGGGCCATGTTAAGACATGGATAGGGTTGGAGCCATGTTGAGACATGGCTAGGGTTGGAGCCATGTTGAGATATGGCTAGGTTGGAGCCATGTTAAGACATGGCTAGGGTTGGAGCCATGTTGAGACATGGCTAGGTTGGAGCCATGTTGAGACATGGCTAGTGTTGGAGTCATGTTGAGACATGGCTAGGTTGGGGCCATGTTAATAAGACATGGCTAGGGTTGGAGCCATGTTGAGACATGGCTAGGTTGGAGTCATGTTAAGACATGGCTAGGGTTGGAGCCATGTTGAGACATGGCTAGGTTGGAGCCATGTTGAGATATGGCTAGGGTTGGAGCCATGTTGAGACATGGCTAGGTTGGGGCCATGTTAATAAGACATGGCTAGGGTTGGAGCCATGTTGAGACATGGCTAGGTTGGGGCCATGTTTAGACATGGATAGGGTTGGAGCCATGTTGAGACATGGCTAGGTTGGAGCCATGTTGAGACATGGCTAGGTTGGGGCCATGTTAAGACATGGCTAGGGTGGAGCCATGTTAAGACATGGCTAGGGTTGGAGCCATGTTGAGATATGGCTAGGTTGGAGCCATGTTAAGACATGGCTAGGGTTGGAGCCATGTTGAGACATGGCTAGGTTGGAGCCATGTTGAGACATGGCTAATGTTGGAGTCATGTTAAGACATGGCTAGGGTTGGAGCCATGTTGAGACATGGCTAGGTTGGAGCCATGTTGAGATATGGCTAGGATTGGAGCCATGTTGAGACATGGCTAGGTTGGGGCCATGTTAATAAGACATGGCTAGGGTTGGAGCCATGTTGAGACATGGCTAGGTTGGGGCCATGTTAAGACATGGATAGGGTTGGAGCCATGTTGAGACATGGCTAGGTTGGAGCCATGTTGAGACATGGCTAGGTTGGGGCCATGTTAAGACATGGATAGGGTTGGAGCCATGTTGAGACATGGCTAGGTTGGAGCCATGTTAAGACATGGCTAGGGTTGGAGCCATGTTGAGACATGGCTAGGTTGGAGCCATGTTGAGACATGGCTAGGGTTGGAGCCATGTTGAGACATGGCTAGGTTGGAGCCATGTTGAGACATGGCTAGGGTTGGAGCCGTGTTAAGACATGGCTAGGTTGGAGCCATGTTGAGATATGGCTAGGTGGGGGCCATGTTAAGACATGGCTAGGTTGGAGCCATGTTAAGACATGGTTAGGGTTGGAGCCATGTTGAGACATGGCTAGGTTGGAGCCATGTTGAGACATGGCTAGGTTGGAGCCATGTTAAGACATGGCTAGGTTGGAGCCATGTTAAGACATGGCTAGGTTGGAACCATGTTAAGACATGGCTAGGGTTGGAGCCATGTTAAGACATGGCTAGGTTGGAGCCATGTTAAGACATTTCTAGGTTGGAGCCATGTTAAGACATGGCTAGGTTGGAGCCATGTTAAGACATGGTTAGGGTTGGAGCCATGTTGAGACATGGTTAGGGTTTGGGGCCATGTTGAGACATGGCTAGGGTTGGAGCCATGTTGAGACATGGCTAGGTTGGAGCCATGTTAAGACATGGCTAGGGTTGGAGCCATGTTGAGACATGGCTAGGTTGGAGCCATGTTGAGACATGGCTAGGGTTGCAGCGGTGTTAAGACATGGCTAGGGTTGGGGCCATGTTAAGACATGGCTAGGTTTGCAGCGGTGTTAAGACATGGCTAGGGTTGGGGCCATGTTAAGACATGGCTAGGGTTGCAGCGGTGTTAAGACATGGCTAGGGTTGGAGCCATGTTAAGACATGGCTAGGGTTGGGGCAATGTTAAGACATGGCTAGGGTTGCAGCGGTGTTAAGACATGGCTAGGTTGGAGCCATGTTAAGACATGGCTAGGTTGGGGCCATGTTGAGACATGGCTAGGGTTGGAGCCATGTTGAGACATGGCTAGGTTGGAGCCATGTTAAGACATGGCTAGGTTGGAGCCATGTTGAGACATGGCTAGGGTTGGAGCCATGTTAAGACATGGCTAGAGTTGGAACCATGTTGAGACACGGCTAGGTTGGAGCCATGTTAAGACATGGCTAGGGTTGGAGCCATGTTAAGACATGGCTAGGGTTGGAGCCATGTTAAGACATGGCTAGGGTTGGAGCCATGTTGAGACATGGCTAGGGTTGGAGCCATGTTGAGACACGGCTAGGTTGGAGCCATGTTAAGACATGGCTAGGGTTGGAGCCATGTTAAGACATGGCTAGGGTTGGAGCCATGTTAAGACATGGCTAGGGTTGGAGCCATGTTAAGACATGGCTAGGTTGGAGCCATGTTAAGACATGGCTAGGGTTGGAGCCATGTTAAGACATGGCTAGGGTTGGAGCCATGTTAAGACATGGCTAGGGTTGGGGCCATGTTAAGACATGGCTAGGGTTGGGGCCATGTTAAGACATGGCTAGGGTTGCAGCGGTGTTAAGACATGGCTAGGTTGGAGCCATGTTAAGACATGGCTAGGGTTGGGGCCACGTTAAGACATGGCTAGGTTGGAGCCATGTTGAGACACGGCTAGGTTGGAGCCATGTTAAGACATGGCTAGGGTTGGAGCCATGTTAAGACATGGCTAGGGTTGGAGCCATGTTGAGACACGGCTAGGTTGGAGCCATGTTAAGACATGGCTAGGGTTGGAGCCATGTTAAGACATGGCTAGGGTTGGAGCCATGTTAAGACATGGCTAGGGTTGGAGCCATGTTGAGACATGGCTAGGGTTGGAGCCATGTTAAGACATGGCTAGGGTTGGAGCCATGTTGAGACATGGCTAGGTTGGAGCCATGTTGAGACATGGCTAGGTTGGAGCCATGTTAAGACATGGCTAGGTTGGAGCCATGTTGAGACATGGCTAGGTTGGAGCCATGTTAATAAGACATGGTTAGGGTTGGAGCCATGTTGAGACATGGCTAGGGTTGGAGCCATGTTAAGACATGGCTAGGGTTGGAGCCATGTTGAGACATGGCTAGGTTGGAACCATGTTATGACATGGCTAGGTTGGAGCCATGTTAAGACATGGCTAGGTTGGAGCCATGTTAAGACATGGCTAGGGTTGGAGCCATGTTAAGACATGGCTAGGTTGGAGCCATGTTAAGACATGGCTAGGTTGGAGACATGTTAAGACATGGTTAGGGTTGGAGCCATGTCTTAACATGGCTAGGGTTGGAGCCATGTTAAGACATGGCTAGGGTTGGAGCCATGTTGAGACATGGCTAGGTTGGAGCCATGTTATGACATGGCTAGGTTGGAGCCATGTTAAGACATGGCTAGGTTGGAGCCATGTTAAGACATGGCTAGGGTTGGAGCCATGTTAAGACATGGCTAGGTTGGAGCCATGTTAAGACATGGCTAGGTTGGAGCCATGTTAAGACATGGTTAGGTTGGAGCCATGTTAAGACATGGCTAGGGTTGGAGCCATGTTAAGACATGGCTAGGGTTGGAGCCATGTTAAGACATGGCTAGGGTTGGGGCCATGTTAAGACATGGCTAGGGTTGGGGCCATGTTAAGACATGGCTAGGGTTGCAGCGGTGTTAAGACATGGCTAGGTTGGAGCCATGTTAAGACATGGCTAGGGTTGGGGCCACGTTAAGACATGGCTAGGTTGGAGCCATGTTGAGACACGGCTAGGTTGGAGCCATGTTAAGACATGGCTAGGGTTGGAGCCATGTTAAGACATGGCTAGGGTTGGAGCCATGTTGAGACACGGCTAGGTTGGAGCCATGTTAAGACATGGCTAGGGTTGGAGCCATGTTAAGACATGGCTAGGGTTGGAGCCATGTTAAGACATGGCTAGGGTTGGAGCCATGTTGAGACATGGCTAGGGTTGGAGCCATGTTAAGACATGGCTAGGGTTGGAGCCATGTGGAGACATGGCTAGGTTGGAGCCATGTTGAGACATGGCTAGGTTGGAGCCATGTTAAGACATGGCTAGGTTGGAGCCATGTTGAGACATGGCTAGGTTGGAGCCATGTTAATAAGACATGGTTAGGGTTGGAGCCATGTTGAGACATGGCTAGGGTTGGAGCCATGTTGAGACATGGCTAGGGTTGGAGCCATGTTAAGACATGGCTAGGGTTGGAGCCATGTTGAGACATGGCTAGGGTTGCAGCGGTGTTAAGACATGGCTAGGGTTGGGGCCATGTTAAGACATGGCTAGGTTTGCAGCGGTGTTAAGACATGGCTAGGGTTGGGGCCATGTTAAGACATGGCTAGGGTTGCAGCGGTGTTAAGACATGGCTAGGGTTGGAGCCATGTTAAGACATGGCTAGGGTTGGGGCAATGTTAAGACATGGCTAGGGTTGCAGCGGTGTTAAGACATGGCTAGGTTGGAGCCATGTTAAGACATGGCTAGGGTTGGGGCCATGTTAAGACATGGCTAGGTTGGAGCCATGTTGAGACACGGCTAGGTTGGCGCTATGTTAAGACATGGCTAGGGTTGGAGCCATGTTAAGACATGGCTAGGGTTGGAGCCATGTTAAGACATGGCTAGGGTTGGAGCCATGTTAAGACATGGCTAGGTTGGGGCCATGTTGAGACATGGCTAGGGTTGGAGCCATGTTGAGACATGGCTAGGTTGGAGCCATGTTAAGACATGGCTAGGTTGGAGCCATGTTGAGACATGGCTAGGGTTGGAGCCATGTTAAGACATGGCTAGAGTTGGAACCATGTTGAGACACGGCTAGGTTGGAGCCATGTTAAGACATGGCTAGGGTTGGAGCCATGTTAAGACATGGCTAGGGTTGGAGCCATGTTAAGACATGGCTAGGGTTGGAGCCATGTTAAGACATGGCTAGGGTTGGAGCCATGTTAAGACATGGCTAGGGTTGGAGCCATGTTAAGACATGGCTAGGGTTGGAGCCATGTTAAGACATGGCTAGGGTTGGAGCCATGTTAAGACATGGCTAGGTTGGAGCCATGTTAAGACATGGCTAGGGTTGGAGCCATGTTAAGACATGGCTAGGGTTGGAGCCATGTTAAGACATGGCTAGGGTTGGGGCCATGTTAAGACATGGCTAGGGTTGGGGCCATGTTAAGACATGGCTAGGGTTGCAGCGGTGTTAAGACATGGCTAGGTTGGAGCCATGTTAAGACATGGCTAGGGTTGGGGCCACGTTAAGACATGGCTAGGTTGGAGCCATGTTGAGACACGGCTAGGTTGGAGCCATGTTAAGACATGGCTAGGGTTGGAGCCATGTTAAGACATGGCTAGGGTTGGAGCCATGTTGAGACACGGCTAGGTTGGAGCCATGTTAAGACATGGCTAGGGTTGGAGCCATGTTAAGACATGGCTAGGGTTGGAGCCATGTTAAGACATGGCTAGGGTTGGAGCCATGTTGAGACATGGCTAGGGTTGGAGCCATGTTAAGACATGGCTAGGGTTGGAGCCATGTTGAGACATGGCTAGGTTGGAGCCATGTTGAGACATGGCTAGGTTGGAGCCATGTTAAGACATGGCTAGGTTGGAGCCATGTTGAGACATGGCTAGGTTGGAGCCATGTTGAGACATGGCTAGGTTGGAGCCAATTTAAGACATGGCTAGGTTGGAGCCATGTTAATAAGACATGGTTAGGGTTGGAGCCATGTTGAGACATGGCTAGGGTTGGAGCCATGTTAAGACATGGCTAGGGTTGGAGCCATGTTGAGACACGGCTAGGTTGGAGCCATGTTAAGACATGGCTAGGGTTGGAGCCATGTTAAGACATGGCTAGGGTTGGAGCCATGTTAAGACATGGCTAGGGTTGGAGCCATGTTGAGACATGGCTAGGGTTGGAGCCATGTTAAGACATGGCTAGGGTTGGAGCCATGTTGAGACATGGCTAGGTTGGAGCCATGTTGAGACATGGCTAGGTTGGAGCCATGTTAAGACATGGCTAGGTTGGAGCCATGTTGAGACATGGCTAGGTTGGAGCCATGTTAATAAGACATGGTTAGGGTTGGAGCCATGTTGAGACATGGCTAGGGTTGGAGCCATGTTAAGACATGGCTAGGGTTGGAGCCATGTTGAGACATGGCTAGGTTGGAGCCATGTTATGACATGGCTAGGTTGGAGCCATGTTAAGACATGGCTAGGTTGGAGCCATGTTAAGACATGGCTAGGGTTGGAGCCATGTTAAGACATGGCTAGGTTGGAGCCATGTTAAGACATGGCTAGGTTGGAGACATGTTAAGACATGGTTAGGGTTGGAGCCATGTCTTAACATGGCTAGGGTTGGAGCCATGTTAAGACATGGCTAGGGTTGGAGCCATGTTGAGACATGGCTAGGTTGGAGCCATGTTATGACATGGCTAGGTTGGAGCCATGTTAAGACATGGCTAGGTTGGAGCCATGTTAAGACATGGCTAGGGTTGGAGCCATGTTAAGACATGGCTAGGTTGGAGCCATGTTAAGACATGGCTAGGTTGGAGCCATGTTAAGACATGGTTAGGTTGGAGCCATGTTAAGACATGGCTAGGGTTGGGGCCATGTTAAGACATGGCTAGGGTTGGGGCCATGTTAAGACATGGCTAGGGTTGCAGCGGTGTTAAGACATGGCTAGGGTTGGGGCCATGTTAAGACATGGCTAGGGTTGCAGCGGTGTTAAGACATGGCTAGGTTGGAGCCATGTTAAGACATGGCTAGGGTTGGGGCCACGTTAAGACATGGCTAGGTTGGAGCCATGTTGAGACACGGCTAGGTTGGAGCCATGTTAAGACATGGCTAGGGTTGGAGCCATGTTAAGACATGGCTAGGGTTGGAGCCATGTTGAGACACGGCTAGGTTGGAGCCATGTTAAGACATGGCTAGGGTTGGAGCCATGTTAAGACATGGCTAGGGTTGGAGCCATGTTAAGACATGGCTAGGGTTGGAGCCATGTTGAGACATGGCTAGGGTTGGAGCCATGTTAAGACATGGCTAGGGTTGGAGCCATGTGGAGACATGGCTAGGTTGGAGCCATGTTGAGACATGGCTAGGTTGGAGCCATGTTAAGACATGGCTAGGTTGGAGCCATGTTGAGACATGGCTAGGTTGGAGCCATGTTAATAAGACATGGTTAGGGTTGGAGCCATGTTGAGACATGGCTGGGGTTGGAGCCATGTTAAGACATGGCTAGGGTTGGAGCCATGTTGAGACATGGCTAGGGTTGCAGCGGTGTTAAGACATGGCTAGGGTTGGGGCCATGTTAAGACATGGCTAGGTTTGCAGCGGTGTTAAGACATGGCTAGGGTTGGGGCCATGTTAAGACATGGCTAGGGTTGCAGCGGTGTTAAGACATGGCTAGGGTTGGAGCCATGTTAAGACATGGCTAGGGTTGGGGCAATGTTAAGACATGGCTAGGGTTGCAGCGGTGTTAAGACATGGCTAGGTTGGAGCCATGTTAAGACATGGCTAGGGTTGGGGCCATGTTAAGACATGGCTAGGTTGGAGCCATGTTGAGACACGGCTAGGTTGGCGCTATGTTAAGACATGGCTAGGGTTGGAGCCATGTTAAGACATGGCTAGGGTTGGAGCCATGTTAAGACATGGCTAGGGTTGGAGCCATGTTAAGACATGGCTAGGTTGGGGCCATGTTGAGACATGGCTAGGGTTGGAGCCATGTTGAGACATGGCTAGGTTGGAGCCATGTTAAGACATGGCTAGGTTGGAGCCATGTTGAGACATGGCTAGGGTTGGAGCCATGTTAAGACATGGCTAGAGTTGGAACCATGTTGAGACACGGCTAGGTTGGAGCCATGTTAAGACATGGCTAGGGTTGGAGCCATGTTAAGACATGGCTAGGGTTGGAGCCATGTTAAGACATGGCTAGGGTTGGAGCCATGTTAAGACATGGCTAGGGTTGGAGCCATGTTAAGACATGGCTAGGGTTGGAGCCATGTTAAGACATGGCTAGGGTTGGAGCCCTGTTAAGACATGGCTAGGGTTGGAGCCATGTTAAGACATGGCTAGGTTGGAGCCATGTTAAGACATGGCTAGGGTTGGAGCCATGTTAAGACATGGCTAGGGTTGGAGCCATGTTAAGACATGGCTAGTGTTGGGGCCATGTTAAGACATGGCTAGGGTTGGGGCCATGTTAAGACATGGCTAGGGTTGCAGCGGTGTTAAGACATGGCTAGGTTGGAGCCATGTTAAGACATGGCTAGGGTTGGGGCCACGTTAAGACATGGCTAGGTTGGAGCCATGTTGAGACACGGCTAGGTTGGAGCCATGTTAAGACATGGCTAGGGTTGGAGCCATGTTAAGACATGGCTAGGGTTGGAGCCATGTTGAGACACGGCTAGGTTGGAGCCATGTTAAGACATGGCTAGGGTTGGAGCCATGTTAAGACATGGCTAGGGTTGGAGCCATGTTAAGACATGGCTAGGGTTGGAGCCATGTTGAGACATGGCTAGGGTTGGAGCCATGTTAAGACATGGCTAGGGTTGGAGCCATGTTGAGACATGGCTAGGTTGGAGCCATGTTGAGACATGGCTAGGTTGGAGCCATGTTAAGACATGGCTAGGTTGGAGCCATGTTGAGACATGGCTAGGTTGGAGCCATGTTGAGACATGGCTAGGTTGGAGCCATGTTAAGACATGGCTAGGTTGGAGCCATGTTAATAAGACATGGTTAGGGTTGGAGCCATGTTGAGACATGGCTAGGGTTGGAGCCATGTTAAGACATGGCTAGGGTTGGAGCCATGTTGAGACATGGCTAGGTTGGAGCCATGTTATGACATGGCTAGGTTGGAGCCATGTTAAGACATGGCTAGGTTGGAGCCATGTTAAGACATGGCTAGGTTGGAGCCATGTTAAGACATGGCTAGGGTTGGAGCCATGTTAAGACATGGCTAGGGTTGGAGCCATGTTAAGACATGGCTAGGGTTGGAGCCATGTTAAGACATGGCTAGGTTGGAGCCATGTTAAGACATGGCTAGGGTTGGAGCCATGTTAAGACATGGCTAGGTTGGAGCCATGTTAAGACATGGCTAGGGTTGGGGCCATGTTAAGACATGGCTAGGGTTGGGGCCATGTTAAGACATGGCTAGGGTTGCAGCGGTGTTAAGACATGGCTAGGTTGGAGCCATGTTAAGACATGGCTAGGGTTGGGGCCACGTTAAGACATGGCTAGGTTGGAGCCATGTTGAGACACGGCTAGGTTGGAGCCACGTTAAGACATGGCTAGGGTTGGAGCCATGTTAAGACATGGCTAGGGTTGGAGCCATGTTAAGACATGGCTAGGGTTGGAGCCATGTTGAGACATGGCTAGGGTTGGAGCCATGTTAAGACATGGCTAGGGTTGGAGCCATGTTGAGACATGGCTAGGTTGGAGCCATTTTGAGACATGGCTAGGTTGGAGCCATGTTAAGACATGGCTAGGTTGGAGCCATGTTGAGACATGGCTAGGTTGGAGCCATGTTGAGACATGGCTAGGTTGGAGCCATGTTAAGACATGGCTAGGTTGGAGCCATGTTAATAAGACATGGTTAGGGTTGGAGCCATGTTGAGACATGGCTAGGGTTGGAGCCATGTTAAGACATGGCTAGGGTTGGAGCCATGTTGAGACATGGCTAGGTTGGAGCCATGTTAAGACATGGCTAGGTTGGAGCCATGTTAAGACATGGCTAGGTTGGAGCCATGTTAAGACATGGCTAGGTTGGAGCCATGTTAAGACATGGTTAGGGTTGGAGCCATGTTGAGACATGGCTAGGGTTGGAGCCATGTTGAGACATGGCTAGGTTGGAGCCATGTTAAGACATGGCTAGGGTTGGAGCCATGTTGAGACATGGCTAGGTTGGAGCCATGTTGAGACATGGCTAGGGTTGCAGCGGTGTTAAGACATGGCTAGGTTTGGGGCCATGTTAAGACATGGCTAGGGTTGCAGCGGTTTTAAGACATGGCTAGGGTTGGGGCCATGTTAAGACATGGCTAGGGTTGCAGCGATGTTAAGACATGGCTAGGGTTGGAGCCATGTTAAGACATGGCTAGGGTTGGGGCCATGTTAAGACATGGCTAGGGTTGCAGCGGTGTAAAGACATGGCTAGGTTGGAGCCATGTTAAGACATGGCTAGGGTTGGGGCCATGTTAAGACATGGCTAGGTTGGAGCCATGTTGAGACACGGCTAGGTTGGAGCCATGTTAAGACATGGCTAGGGTTGGAGCCATGTTAAGACATGGCTAGGGTTGGAGCCATGTTAAGACACGGCTAGGTTGGAGCCATGTTAAGACATGGCTAGGGTTGGAGCCATGTTAAGACATGGCTAGGGTTGGAGCCATGTTAAGACATGGCTAGGGTTGGAGCCATGTTAAGACATGGCTAGGTTGGAGCCATGTTAAGACATGGCTAGGGTTGGAATCATGTTAAGACATGGCTAGGGTTGGAGCCATGTTAAGACATGGCTAGGGTTGGGGCCATGTTAAGACATGGCTAGGGTTGGGGCCATGTTAAGACATGGCTAGGGTTGGAGCCATGTTAAGACATGGCTAGGGTTGGGGCCATGTTGAGACACAGCTAGGTTGGAGCC
This sequence comes from Salvelinus alpinus, assembly GCF_045679555.1. Taxonomy (NCBI): domain Eukaryota; kingdom Metazoa; phylum Chordata; class Actinopteri; order Salmoniformes; family Salmonidae; genus Salvelinus; species Salvelinus alpinus. The sequence goes on along the minus strand of NC_092115.1, from coordinate 6,359,909 downwards.
ATGTTAAGACATGGCTAGGGTTGGAGCCATGTTAATAAGACATGGCTAGGTTGGAGCCATGTTAATAAGACATGGTTAGGGTTGGAGCCATGTTGAGACATGGCTAGGGTTGGAGCCATGTTAAGACATGGCTAGGGTTGGAGCCACGTTGAGACATGGCTAGGGTTGGAGCCATGTTAAGACATGGCTAGGGTTGGAGCCATGTTGAGACATGGCTAGGGTTGGAACCATGTTGAGACATGGCTAGGGTTGGAGCTATGTTGAGACATGGCTAGTTTGGAGCAAAGTTGAGACATGGCTAGGTTGGAGCCATGTTAAGACATGGCTAGGGTTGGAGCCATGTTGAGACATGGCTAGGGTTGGAACCATGTTGACACATGGCTAGGGTTGGAGCCATGTTGAGACATGGCTAGTTTGGAGCAATGTTGAGACATGGCTAGGTTGGAGCAATGTTAAGACATGGCTAGGGTTGGAGCCATGTTGAGACATGGCTAGGGTTGGAACCATGTTGAGACATGGCTAGGGTTGGAGCCATGTTGAGAAACGGCTAGGTTGGAGCCATGTTAAGACATGGCTAGGGTTGGAGCCATGTTGAGACATGGCTAGGGTTGGAGCCATGTTGAGACATGGCTAGTTTGGAGCCATGTTGAGACATGGCTAGGGTTGGAGCCATGTTGAGACATGGCTAGGTTGGAGCCATGTTGAGACATGGCTAGGTTGGAGCCATGTTGAGACATGGCTAGGGTTGGAGCCATGTTAAGACATGGCTAGGTTGGAGCCATGTTGAGACATGGCTAGGGTTGGAGCCATGTTGAGACATGGCTAGGGTTGGGGCCACGTTAAGACATGGCTAGGTTGGAGCCATGTTGAGACACGGCTAGGTTGGAGCCATGTTAAGACATGGCTAGGGTTGGAGCCATGTTAAGACATGGCTAGGGTTGGAGCCATGTTAAGACATGGCTAGGGTTGGAGCCATGTTGAGACATGGCTAGGGTTGGAGCCATGTTAAGACATGGCTAGGGTTGGAGCCATGTTGAGACATGGCTAGGTTGGAGCCATTTTGAGACATGGCTAGGTTGGAGCCATGTTAAGACATGGCTAGGTTGGAGCCATGTTGAGACATGGCTAGGTTGGAGCCATGTTGAGACATGGCTAGGTTGGAGCCATGTTAAGACATGGCTAGGTTGGAGCCATGTTAATAAGACATGGTTAGGGTTGGAGCCATGTTGAGACATGGCTAGGGTTGGAGCCATGTTAAGACATGGCTAGGGTTGGAGCCATGTTGAGACATGGCTAGGTTGGAGCCATGTTAAGACATGGCTAGGTTGGAGCCATGTTAAGACATGGCTAGGTTGGAGCCATGTTAAGACATGGCTAGGTTGGAGCCATGTTAAGACATGGTTAGGGTTGGAGCCATGTTGAGACATGGCTAGGGTTGGAGCCATGTTGAGACATGGCTAGGTTGGAGCCATGTTAAGACATGGCTAGGGTTGGAGCCATGTTGAGACATGGCTAGGTTGGAGCCATGTTGAGACATGGCTAGGGTTGCAGCGGTGTTAAGACATGGCTAGGTTTGGGGCCATGTTAAGACATGGCTAGGGTTGCAGCGGTTTTAAGACATGGCTAGGGTTGGGGCCATGTTAAGACATGGCTAGGGTTGCAGCGATGTTAAGACATGGCTAGGGTTGGAGCCATGTTAAGACATGGCTAGGGTTGGGGCCATGTTAAGACATGGCTAGGGTTGCAGCGGTGTAAAGATATGGCTAGGTTGGAGCCATGTTAAGACATGGCTAGGGTTGGGGCCATGTTAAGACATGGCTAGGTTGGAGCCATGTTGAGACACGGCTAGGTTGGAGCCATGTTAAGACATGGCTAGGGTTGGAGCCATGTTAAGACATGGCTAGGGTTGGAGCCATGTTAAGACACGGCTAGGTTGGAGCCATGTTAAGATATGGCTAGGGTTGGAGCCATGTTAAGACATGGCTAGGGTTGGAGCCATGTTAAGACATGGCTAGGGTTGGAGCCATGTTAAGACATGGCTAGGTTGGAGCCATGTTAAGACATGGCTAGGGTTGGAATCATGTTAAGACATGGCTAGGGTTGGAGCCATGTTAAGACATGGCTAGGGTTGGGGCCATGTTAAGACATGGCTAGGGTTGGGGCCATGTTAAGACATGGCTAGGGTTGGAGCCATGTTAAGACATGGCTAGGGTTGGGGCCATGTTGAGACACAGCTAGGTTGGAGCCATGTTAAGACATGGCTAGGGTTGGAGCCATGTTAATAAGACATGGCTAGGTTGGAGCCATGTTAATAAGACATGGTTAGGGTTGGAGCCATGTTGAGACATGGCTAGGGTTGGAGCCATGTTAAGACATGGCTAGGGTTGGAGCCACGTTGAGACATGGCTAGGGTTGGAGCCATGTTAAGACATGGCTAGGGTTGGAGCCATGTTGAGACATGGCTAGGGTTGGAACCATGTTGAGACATGGCTAGGGTTGGAGCTATGTTGAGACATGGCTAGTTTGGAGCAATGTTGAGACATGGCTAGGTTGGAGCCATGTTAAGACATGGCTAGGGTTGGAGCCATGTTGAGACATGGCTAGGGTTGGAACCATGTTGAGACATGGCTAGGGTTGGAGCCATGTTGAGACATGGCTAGTTTGGAGCAATGTTGAGACATGGCTAGGTTGGAGCAATGTTAAGACATGGCTAGGGTTGGAGCCATGTTGAGACATGGCTAGGGTTGGAACCATGTTGAGACATGGCTAGGGTTGGAGCTGTGTTGAGAAACGGCTAGGTTGGAGCCATGTTAAGACATGGCTAGGGTTGGAGCCATGTTGAGACATGGCTAGGGTTGGAGCCATGTTGAGACATGGCTAGTTTGGAGCCATGTTGAGACATGGCTAGGGTTGGAGCCATGTTGAGACATGGCTAGGTTGGAGCCATGTTGAGACATGGCTAGGTTGGAGCCATGTTGAGACATGGCTAGGGTTGGAGCCATGTTAAGACATGGCTAGGTTGGAGCCATGTTGAGACATGGCTAGGGTTGGAGCCATGTTGAGACATGGCTAGGTTGGAGCCATGTTAAGACATGGCTAGGTTGGAGCCATGTTGAGACATGGCTAGGTTGGAGCCATGTTAAGACATGGCTAGGTTGGAGCCATGTTGAGACACGGCTAGGTTGGGGCCATGTTGAGACATGGCTAGGGTTGGAGCCATGTTGAGACATGGCTAGGGTTGGAATCATGTTAAGACATGGCTAGGGTTGGAGCCATGTTGAGACACGGCTAGGTTGGGGCCATGTTAAGACATGGCTAGGGTTGGAGCCATGTTAAGACATGGCTAGGTTGGAGCCATGTTGAGACATGGCTAGGGTTGGAATCATGTTAAGACATGGCTAGGGTTGGAGCCATGTTAAGACATGGCTAGGGTTGGGGCCATGTTAAGACATGGCTAGGGTTGGGGCCATGTTAAGACATGGCTAGGGTTGCAGCGGTGTTAAGACATGGCTAGGTTGGAGCCATGTTAAGACATGGCTAGGGTTGGAGCCATGTTAAGACACAGCTAGGTTGGAGCCATGCTAAGACATGGCTAGGGTTGGAGCCATGTTAATAAGACATGGCTAGGTTGGAGCCATGTTAATAAGACATGGTTAGGGTTGGAGCCATGTTAAGACATGGCTAGGGTTGGGGCAATGTTAAGACATGGCTAGGGTTGCAGCGGTGTTAAGACATGGCTAGGTTGGAGCCATGTTAAGACATGGCTAGGGTTGGGGCCATGTTAAGACATGGCTAGGTTGGAGCCATGTTGAGACACGGCTAGGTTGGCGCTATGTTAAGACATGGCTAGGGTTGGAGCCATGTTAAGACATGGCTAGGGTTGGAGCCATGTTAAGACATGGCTAGGGTTGGAGCCATGTTAAGACATGGCTAGGTTGGGGCCATGTTGAGACATGGCTAGGGTTGGAGCCATGTTGAGACATGGCTAGGTTGGAGCCATGTTAAGACATGGCTAGGTTGGAGCCATGTTGAGACATGGCTAGGGTTGGAGCCATGTTAAGACATGGCTAGAGTTGGAACCATGTTGAGACACGGCTAGGTTGGAGCCATGTTAAGACATGGCTAGGGTTGGAGCCATGTTAAGACATGGCTAGGGTTGGAGCCATGTTAAGACATGGCTAGGGTTGGAGCCATGTTAAGACATGGCTAGGGTTGGAGCCATGTTAAGACATGGCTAGGGTTGGAGCCATGTTAAGACATGGCTAGGGTTGGAGCCCTGTTAAGACATGGCTAGGGTTGGAGCCATGTTAAGACATGGCTAGGTTGGAGCCATGTTAAGACATGGCTAGGGTTGGAGCCATGTTAAGACATGGCTAGGGTTGGAGCCATGTTAAGACATGGCTAGGGTTGGGGCCATGTTAAGACATGGCTAGGGTTGGGGCCATGTTAAGACATGGCTAGGGTTGCAGCGGTGTTAAGACATGGCTAGGTTGGAGCCATGTTAAGACATGGCTAGGGTTGGGGCCACGTTAAGACATGGCTAGGTTGGAGCCATGTTGAGACACGGCTAGGTTGGAGCCATGTTAAGACATGGCTAGGGTTGGAGCCATGTTAAGACATGGCTAGGGTTGGAGCCATGTTGAGACACGGCTAGGTTGGAGCCATGTTAAGACATGGCTAGGGTTGGAGCCATGTTAAGACATGGCTAGGGTTGGAGCCATGTTAAGACATGGCTAGGGTTGGAGCCATGTTGAGACATGGCTAGGGTTGGAGCCATGTTAAGACATGGCTAGGGTTGGAGCCATGTTGAGACATGGCTAGGTTGGAGCCATGTTGAGACATGGCTAGGTTGGAGCCATGTTAAGACATGGCTAGGTTGGAGCCATGTTGAGACATGGCTAGGTTGGAGCCATGTTGAGACATGGCTAGGTTGGAGCCATGTTAAGACATGGCTAGGTTGGAGCCATGTTAATAAGACATGGTTAGGGTTGGAGCCATGTTGAGACATGGCTAGGGTTGGAGCCATGTTAAGACATGGCTAGGGTTGGAGCCATGTTGAGACATGGCTAGGTTGGAGCCATGTTATGACATGGCTAGGTTGGAGCCATGTTAAGACATGGCTAGGTTGGAGCCATGTTAAGACATGGCTAGGTTGGAGCCATGTTAAGACATGGCTAGGGTTGGAGCCATGTTAAGACATGGCTAGGGTTGGAGCCATGTTAAGACATGGCTAGGGTTGGAGCCATGTTAAGACATGGCTAGGTTGGAGCCATGTTAAGACATGGCTAGGGTTGGAGCCATGTTAAGACATGGCTAGGTTGGAGCCATGTTAAGACATGGCTAGGGTTGGGGCCATGTTAAGACATGGCTAGGGTTGGGGCCATGTTAAGACATGGCTAGGGTTGCAGCGGTGTTAAGACATGGCTAGGTTGGAGCCATGTTAAGACATGGCTAGGGTTGGGGCCACGTTAAGACATGGCTAGGTTGGAGCCATGTTGAGACACGGCTAGGTTGGAGCCACGTTAAGACATGGCTAGGGTTGGAGCCATGTTAAGACATGGCTAGGGTTGGAGCCATGTTAAGACATGGCTAGGGTTGGAGCCATGTTGAGACATGGCTAGGGTTGGAGCCATGTTAAGACATGGCTAGGGTTGGAGCCATGTTGAGACATGGCTAGGTTGGAGCCATTTTGAGACATGGCTAGGTTGGAGCCATGTTAAGACATGGCTAGGTTGGAGCCATGTTGAGACATGGCTAGGTTGGAGCCATGTTGAGACATGGCTAGGTTGGAGCCATGTTAAGACATGGCTAGGTTGGAGCCATGTTAATAAGACATGGTTAGGGTTGGAGCCATGTTGAGACATGGCTAGGGTTGGAGCCATGTTAAGACATGGCTAGGGTTGGAGCCATGTTGAGACATGGCTAGGTTGGAGCCATGTTAAGACATGGCTAGGTTGGAGCCATGTTAAGACATGGCTAGGTTGGAGCCATGTTAAGACATGGCTAGGTTGGAGCCATGTTAAGACATGGTTAGGGTTGGAGCCATGTTGAGACATGGCTAGGGTTGGAGCCATGTTGAGACATGGCTAGGTTGGAGCCATGTTAAGACATGGCTAGGGTTGGAGCCATGTTGAGACATGGCTAGGTTGGAGCCATGTTGAGACATGGCTAGGGTTGCAGCGGTGTTAAGACATGGCTAGGTTTGGGGCCATGTTAAGACATGGCTAGGGTTGCAGCGGTTTTAAGACATGGCTAGGGTTGGGGCCATGTTAAGACATGGCTAGGGTTGCAGCGATGTTAAGACATGGCTAGGGTTGGAGCCATGTTAAGACATGGCTAGGGTTGGGGCCATGTTAAGACATGGCTAGGGTTGCAGCGGTGTAAAGACATGGCTAGGTTGGAGCCATGTTAAGACATGGCTAGGGTTGGGGCCATGTTAAGACATGGCTAGGTTGGAGCCATGTTGAGACACGGCTAGGTTGGAGCCATGTTAAGACATGGCTAGGGTTGGAGCCATGTTAAGACATGGCTAGGGTTGGAGCCATGTTAAGACACGGCTAGGTTGGAGCCATGTTAAGACATGGCTAGGGTTGGAGCCATGTTAAGACATGGCTAGGGTTGGAGCCATGTTAAGACATGGCTAGGGTTGGAGCCATGTTAAGACATGGCTAGGTTGGAGCCATGTTAAGACATGGCTAGGGTTGGAATCATGTTAAGACATGGCTAGGGTTGGAGCCATGTTAAGACATGGCTAGGGTTGGGGCCATGTTAAGACATGGCTAGGGTTGGGGCCATGTTAAGACATGGCTAGGGTTGGAGCCATGTTAAGACATGGCTAGGGTTGGGGCCATGTTGAGACACAGCTAGGTTGGAGCCATGTTAAGACATGGCTAGGGTTGGAGCCATGTTAATAAGACATGGCTAGGTTGGAGCCATGTTAATAAGACATGGTTAGGGTTGGAGCCATGTTGAGACATGGCTAGGGTTGGAGCCATGTTAAGACATGGCTAGGGTTGGAGCCACGTTGAGACATGGCTAGGGTTGGAGCCATGTTAAGACATGGCTAGGGTTGGAGCCATGTTGAGACATGGCTAGGGTTGGAACCATGTTGAGACATGGCTAGGGTTGGAGCTATGTTGAGACATGGCTAGTTTGGAGCAAAGTTGAGACATGGCTAGGTTGGAGCCATGTTAAGACATGGCTAGGGTTGGAGCCATGTTGAGACATGGCTAGGGTTGGAACCATGTTGACACATGGCTAGGGTTGGAGCCATGTTGAGACATGGCTAGTTTGGAGCAATGTTGAGACATGGCTAGGTTGGAGCAATGTTAAGACATGGCTAGGGTTGGAGCCATGTTGAGACATGGCTAGGGTTGGAACCATGTTGAGACATGGCTAGGGTTGGAGCCATGTTGAGAAACGGCTAGGTTGGAGCCATGTTAAGACATGGCTAGGGTTGGAGCCATGTTGAGACATGGCTAGGGTTGGAGCCATGTTGAGACATGGCTAGTTTGGAGCCATGTTGAGACATGGCTAGGGTTGGAGCCATGTTGAGACATGGCTAGGTTGGAGCCATGTTGAGACATGGCTAGGTTGGAGCCATGTTGAGACATGGCTAGGGTTGGAGCCATGTTAAGACATGGCTAGGTTGGAGCCATGTTGAGACATGGCTAGGGTTGGAGCCATGTTGAGACATGGCTAGGGTTGGGGCCACGTTAAGACATGGCTAGGTTGGAGCCATGTTGAGACACGGCTAGGTTGGAGCCATGTTAAGACATGGCTAGGGTTGGAGCCATGTTAAGACATGGCTAGGGTTGGAGCCATGTTAAGACATGGCTAGGGTTGGAGCCATGTTGAGACATGGCTAGGGTTGGAGCCATGTTAAGACATGGCTAGGGTTGGAGCCATGTTGAGACATGGCTAGGTTGGAGCCATTTTGAGACATGGCTAGGTTGGAGCCATGTTAAGACATGGCTAGGTTGGAGCCATGTTGAGACATGGCTAGGTTGGAGCCATGTTGAGACATGGCTAGGTTGGAGCCATGTTAAGACATGGCTAGGTTGGAGCCATGTTAATAAGACATGGTTAGGGTTGGAGCCATGTTGAGACATGGCTAGGGTTGGAGCCATGTTAAGACATGGCTAGGGTTGGAGCCATGTTGAGACATGGCTAGGTTGGAGCCATGTTAAGACATGGCTAGGTTGGAGCCATGTTAAGACATGGCTAGGTTGGAGCCATGTTAAGACATGGCTAGGTTGGAGCCATGTTAAGACATGGTTAGGGTTGGAGCCATGTTGAGACATGGCTAGGGTTGGAGCCATGTTGAGACATGGCTAGGTTGGAGCCATGTTAAGACATGGCTAGGGTTGGAGCCATGTTGAGACATGGCTAGGTTGGAGCCATGTTGAGACATGGCTAGGGTTGCAGCGGTGTTAAGACATGGCTAGGTTTGGGGCCATGTTAAGACATGGCTAGGGTTGCAGCGGTTTTAAGACATGGCTAGGGTTGGGGCCATGTTAAGACATGGCTAGGGTTGCAGCGATGTTAAGACATGGCTAGGGTTGGAGCCATGTTAAGACATGGCTAGGGTTGGGGCCATGTTAAGACATGGCTAGGGTTGCAGCGGTGTAAAGATATGGCTAGGTTGGAGCCATGTTAAGACATGGCTAGGGTTGGGGCCATGTTAAGACATGGCTAGGTTGGAGCCATGTTGAGACACGGCTAGGTTGGAGTCATGTTAAGACATGGCTAGGGTTGGAGCCATGTTAAGACATGGCTAGGGTTGGAGCCATGTTAAGACACGGCTAGGTTGGAGCCATGTTAAGATATGGCTAGGGTTGGAGCCATGTTAAGACATGGCTAGGGTTGGAGCCATGTTAAGACATGGCTAGGGTTGGAGCCATGTTAAGACATGGCTAGGTTGGAGCCATGTTAAGACATGGCTAGGGTTGGAATCATGTTAAGACATGGCTAGGGTTGGAGCCATGTTAAGACATGGCTAGGGTTGGGGCCATGTTAAGACATGGCTAGGGTTGGGGCCATGTTAAGACATGGCTAGGGTTGGAGCCATGTTAAGACATGGCTAGGGTTGGGGCCATGTTGAGACACAGCTAGGTTGGAGCCATGTTAAGACATGGCTAGGGTTGGAGCCATGTTAATAAGACATGGCTAGGTTGGAGCCATGTTAATAAGACATGGTTAGGGTTGGAGCCATGTTGAGACATGGCTAGGGTTGGAGCCATGTTAAGACATGGCTAGGGTTGGAGCCACGTTGAGACATGGCTAGGGTTGGAGCCATGTTAAGACATGGCTAGGGTTGGAGCCATGTTGAGACATGGCTAGGGTTGGAACCATGTTGAGACATGGCTAGGGTTGGAGCTATGTTGAGACATGGCTAGTTTGGAGCAATGTTGAGACATGGCTAGGTTGGAGCCATGTTAAGACATGGCTAGGGTTGGAGCCATGTTGAGACATGGCTAGGGTTGGAACCATGTTGAGACATGGCTAGGGTTGGAGCCATTTTGAGACATGGCTAGTTTGGAGCAATGTTGAGACATGGCTAGGTTGGAGCAATGTTAAGACATGGCTAGGGTTGGAGCCATGTTGAGACATGGCTAGGGTTGGAACCATGTTGAGACATGGCTAGGGTTGGAGCTGTGTTGAGAAACGGCTAGGTTGGAGCCATGTTAAGACATGGCTAGGGTTGGAGCCATGTTGAGACATGGCTAGGGTTGGAGCCATGTTGAGACATGGCTAGTTTGGAGCCATGTTGAGACATGGCTAGGGTTGGAGCCATGTTGAGACATGGCTAGGTTGGAGCCATGTTGAGACATGGCTAGGTTGGAGCCATGTTGAGACATGGCTAGGGTTGGAGCCATGTTAAGACATGGCTAGGTTGGAGCCATGTTGAGACATGGCTAGGGTTGGAGCCATGTTGAGACATGGCTAGGTTGGAGCCATGTTAAGACATGGCTAGGTTGGAGCCATGTTGAGACATGGCTAGGTTGGAGCCATGTTAAGACATGGCTAGGTTGGAGCCATGTTGAGACACGGCTAGGTTGGGGCCATGTTGAGACATGGCTAGGGTTGGAGCCATGTTGAGACATGGCTAGGGTTGGAATCATGTTAAGACATGGCTAGGGTTGGAGCCATGTTGAGACACGGCTAGGTTGGGGCCATGTTAAGACATGGCTAGGGTTGGAGCCATGTTAAGACATGGCTAGGTTGGAGCCATGTTGAGACATGGCTAGGGTTGGAATCATGTTAAGACATGGCTAGGGTTGGAGCCATGTTAAGACATGGCTAGGGTTGGGGCCATGTTAAGACATGGCTAGGGTTGGGGCCATGTTAAGACATGGCTAGGGTTGCAGCGGTGTTAAGACATGGCTAGGTTGGAGCCATGTTAAGACATGGCTAGGGTTGGAGCCATGTTAAGACACAGCTAGGTTGGAGCCATGCTAAGACATGGCTAGGGTTGGAGCCATGTTAATAAGACATGGCTAGGTCGGAGCCATGTTAATAAGACATGGTTAGGGTTGGAGCCATGTTGAGACATGGCTAGGGTTGGAGCCATGTTAAGACATGGCTAGGGTTGGAGCCATGTTGAGACATGGCTAGGTTGGAGCCATGTTAAGACATGGCTAGGGTTGGAGCCGTGTTAAGACATGGCTAGGGTTGGAGCCATGTTAAGACATGGGTAGGGTTGGAGCCATGTTGAGACATGGCTAGGGTTTGAGCCATGTTGAGATATGGCTAGGGTTGGAGCCATGTTAAGACATGGCTAGGTTGGAGCCATGTTAAGACATGGTTAGGGTTGGAGCAATGTTAAGACATGGCTAGGGTTGGAGCCATGTTGAGACATGGCTAGTTTGGAGCCATGTTGAGACATGGCTAGGTTTGGAGCCATGTTGAGACATGGCTAGGTTGGAGCCATGTTGAGACATGGCTAGGTTGGAGCCATGTTGAGACATGGCTAGGTTGGAGCCATGTTAAGACATGGCTAGGTTGGAGCCATGTTGAGACATGGCTAGGGTTGGAGCCATGTTGAGACATGGCTAGGGTTGGAGCCATGTTGAGACATGGCTAGGTTGGAGCCATGTTGAGACATGGCTAGGGTTGGAGCCATGTTGAGACATGGCTAGGTTGGAGCCATGTTGAGACATGGCTAGGGTTGGAGCCATGTTAAGACATGGCTAGGTTGGAGCCATGTTGAGACATGGCTAGGTTGGAGCCATGTTAAGACATGGCTAGGGTTGGAGCCGTGTTAAGACATGGATAGGGTTGGAGCCATGTTAAGACATGGGTAGGGTTGGAGCCATGTTGAGACATGGCTAGGGTTTGAGCCATGTTGAGACATGGCTAGGGTTGGAGCCATGTTGAGACATGGCTAGGTTGGAGCCATGTTGAGATATGGCTAGGGTTGGAGCCATGTTGAGACATGGCTAGGGTTGGAGCCATGTTGAGAAATGGCTAGGGTTGGAGCCATGTTGAGACATGGCTAGGGTTGGAGCCATGTTGAGAAATGGCTAGGTTGGAGCCATGTTGAGACATTGCTAGGGTTGGAGCCATGTTAAGACATGGCTAGGTTGGAGCCATGTTAAGACTGGGTCCATGTTAGCCAACATGTATGCTGGTGTTGCCACCATAGAGCTGTGTTGACACTGCAGAGAAATGCTACAAGGCCGACCGCAGAGGTGTCACCTTTCATGTAAACAGAGTACGTCAGTCTATACTCAGACGAGGGAGACCACGGAGCTGGCCACGGAGCAGGCCACAGAGCTGTCCACGGAGCAGGCCACGGAGCAGGCCACAGAGCTGTCCACAGAGCTGTCCACGGAGCAGGCCACAGAGCTGGCCACGGAGCTGGCCACGGAGCTGGCCACGGAGCTGTCCACAGAGCTGTCCACGGAGCTGTCCACAGAGCTGTCCACGGAGCAGGCCACGGAGCAGGCCACAGAGCTGTCCACAGAGCAGGCCACGGAGCAGGCCACAGAGCTGTCCACAGAGCTGTCCACGGAGCAGGCCACAGAGCTGTCCACAGAGCTGGCCACAGAGCTGGCCACGGAGCTGGCCACGGAGCTGTCCACAGAGCTGGCCACGGAGCTGTCCACAGAGCTGTCCACAGAGCTGGCCACAGAGCTGGCCACGGAGCTGGCCACGGAGCTGTCCACAGAGCTGTCCACGGAGCTGGCCACGGAGCTGTCCAAGGAGCTGGCCACGGAGCTGGCCACGGAGCTGGCCACGGAGCTGGCCACGGAGCTGTCCATGGAGCAGGCCACAGAGCTGTCCACGGAGCAGGCCACAGAGCTGTCCACGGAGCTGGCCACGGAGCTGTCCACGGAGCTGGCCACGGAGCTGTCCATGGAGCTGTCCATAGAGCTGTCCACGGAGCAGGCCACAGAGCTGTCCATGGAGCTGGCCACAGAGCTGTCCATGGAGCTGGCCACGGAGCTGGCCACGGAGCTGTCCATGGAGCAGGCCACAGAGCTGTCCACGGAGCTGGCCACGGAGCTGGCCACAGAGCTGTCCACGGAGCTGGCCACGGAGCTGTCCACGGAGCAGGCCACGGAGCTGGCCACGGACCTGCAGAAATACATTTTCACATACAGAGGTGTTTATGTACATTACATCATGCCACACTCACAGCGGATCAAGCCACCAATTAGGGCCTGAACATCCTGCATGCTGACTGATATAAGAGAACGTGACACATAATCAGGAAGTATTATACTATGTAATAGTATCAGAGCATGTGATATGCATCTACAGAAGGAAAAAGTTGAAGTGTACATTAAGAGGTGAAGTAGCATAGATGATCTGTTAGGTATTAAACACTGTACATAAATACAGGAAGACCAGCCACATATGGTGAATCCAGCAGCTGCATGAATGACAAATACTCCTGAACAGTCTTCAGCCAATAAAGGATTACAACAAGCGTGACGACCCTCCCACTCTGTCTGCCGTTGGCGAATGAGACATGTTCTGCCGTATTCTTTCTCTTTTTCTCTTATTTTCCTTATTAGGATGTCGGCGGGCGAAGCTGGGAAGGTCGTCAGTGACATGGGACACACCTGGGCCTTGGTGTGTCCCGGGATAAATACACCTCTTCCCCATTCATTGAGGAGACTCTCTCCATGCAGACAGACTGATAGAGTTTGGTTGTGGCATTTTTGCTTTGGCACCTTTCAACACCCCTCATTGTCACATTTATGCACGCAGCCACTCACTTACACTACTGATTACTGACTACACACACCAGTGTTAATTGTATTTACGTTACTTCAGGTAATAAATGTATTTTGTTATTCCTTATCTCCACGTTGTCTCCCTTTTTGTTATGAACTTCGAGCTGGTTTGTGACACAAGAATGTATCAAAAGTGGTGAATGAGACATGTTCCTAAACTCTAAGAGACATACACTATATATACAAAAGTATGTGGACACCCCTGTCTAGGAGCAACAACGGCTCAGCCGCGAAGTGGTAGGCAACACAAGCTCACAGAACGGGACCGCCGAGTGCTGAAGCACGTAGCGCGTATAGAATCGTCTGTCCTCGGTTGCAACACTCACTACCGAGTTCCAAACTGCCTCTGGAAGCAACGTCAGCACAAGAACTGTTCGTCATGAAATGGGTTTCCATGGCTGAGCAGCCACACACAAGCCTGAGATCACCATGCGCAATGCCATGCGTAGGCTGAGTGGTGTAAAACTCACCGCCATTGGACTCTGGCACACTGGAAACGGGTTCTCTGGCGTGACGAATCACACTTCACCATCTGGCAGTCCGACGGACTAATCTGGGTTTGGCAGATGCCAAGAGAACGCTATCTGCCCGAATGCATAGTGCCAACTGTAAAGTTTGGTGAAGAAGGAATAATGGTCTGGGGCTGTTTTTCATGGTTCGTGCACCTTAGCTCCAGTGAAGGGATATCTTTACACTATAGCATACAATGACATTCAAAATGATTCTGTGCATCCACTTTGTGGCAACAGTTTGGGGAAGGCCCTTTCCTGTTTCAGCATGACAATGCCCCCGTGCACAAACGAGGTCCATACAGAAATTGTTTGTCGAGATCGGTGTGGAAGAACTTGACTGGTCTGAACAGAGCTCTGATCTCAACCCCATCGAACCCCAGAGCTCTGATCTCAACCCCATCGAACACCTTTGGGATGAATTGGAACGCTGACTGCGAGCCAGGCCTAATCTCCCAACATCAATGCTCTTGTGGCTGAATGGAAGTAAGACCCTGCAGTATTAACTGGAGTAAGGGTTTCCTGTCGGGGTTATTAACTGGAGTAAGCGTTTCCTGTTGGGGTTATTAACTGGAGTAAGGGTTTCCTGTCTGGGTTATTAACTGGAGTAAGGGTTTCCTGTCTGGGTTATTAACTGGAGTAAGGGTTTCCTATTGGGGTTATTAACTGGAGTACGGGTTTCCTGTCTGGGTTATTAACTGGAGTAAGGGTTTCCTGTTGGGGTTATTAACTGGAGTAAGGGTTTCCTGTTGGGGTTATTAACTGGAGTAAGGGTTTCCTGTTGGGGTTATTAACTGGAGTAAGGGTTTCCTGTCTGGGTTATTAACTGGAGTAAGGGTTTCCTGTTGGGGTTATTAACTGGAGTAAGGGTTTCCTGTTGGGGTTATTAACTGGAGTAATGGTTTCCTGTTGGGGTTATTAACTGGAGTAAGGGTTTCCTGTTGGGGTTATTAACTGGAGTAAGGGTTTCCTGTTGGGGTTATTAACTGGAGTAAGGGTTTCCTGTCAGGGTTATTAACTGGAGTAAGGGTTTCCTGTCTGGGTTATTAACTGGAGTAAGGGTTTCCTATTGGGGTTATTAACTGGAGTACGGGTTTCCTGTCTGGGTTATTAACTGGAGTAAGGGTTTCCTGTCTGGGTTATTAACTGGAGTAAGGGTTTCCTGTTGGGGTTATTAACTGGAGTAAGGGTTTCCTGTCTGGGTTATTAACTGGAGTAAGGGTTTCCTGTCTGGGTTATTAACTGGAGTAAGGGTTTCCTGTCTGGGTTATTAACTGGAGTAAGGGTTTCCTGTCGAGGTTATTAACTGGAGTAAGGGTTTCCTGTTGGGGTTATTAACTGGAGTAAGGGTTTCCTGTTGGGGTTATTAACTGGAGTAAGGGTTTCCTGTCTGGGTTATTAACTGGAGTAAGGGTTTCCTGTCTGGGTTATTAACTGGAGTAAGGGTTTCCTGTCTGGGTTATTAACTGGAGTAAGGGTTTCCTGTTGGGGTTATTAACTGGAGTAAGGGTTTCCTGTCGGGGTTATTAACTGGAGTAAGGGTTTCCTGTCGGGGTTATTAACTGGAGTAAGGGTTTCCTGTCTGGGTTATTAACTGGAGTAAGGGTTTCCTGCCGGGGTTATTAACTGGAGTAAGGGTTTCCTGTCGGGGTTATTAACTGGAGTAAGGGTTTCCTGTCGGGGTTATTAACTGGAGTAAGGGTTTCCTGTCTGGGTTATTAACTGGAGTAAGGGTTTCCTGTCAGGGTTATTAACTGGAGTAAGGGTTTCCTGTCGGGGTTATTAACTGGAGTAAGGGTTTCCTGTTGGAGTTATTAACTGGAGTAAGGGTTTCCTGTCTGGGTTATTAACTGGAGTAAGGGTTTCCTGTCTGGGTTATTAACTGGAGTAAGGGTTTCCTGTCGGGGTTATTAACTGGAGTAAGGGTTTCCTGTCAGGGTTATTAACTGGAGTAAGGGTTTCCTGTCAGGGTTATTAACTGGAGTAAGGGTTTCCTGTCGGGGTTATTAACTGGAGTAAGGGTTTCCTGTCTGGGTTATTAACTGGAGTAAGGGTTTCCTGTTGGGGTTATTAACTGGAGTAAGGGTTTCCTGTCTGGGTTATTAACTGGAGTAAGGGTTTCCTGTTGGGGTTATTAACTGGAGTAACGGTCTCCTGTCTGGGTTATTAACTGGAGTAAGGGTTTCCTGTCTGGGTTATTAACTGGAGTAAGGGTTTCCTGTCTGGGTTATTAACTGGAGTAAGGGTTTCCTGTCGGGGTTATTAACTGGAGTAAGGGTTTCCTGTTGGGGTTATTAACTGGAGTAAGGGTTTCCTGTCTGGGTTATTAACTGGAGTAAGGGTTTCCTGTCGAGGTTATTAACTGGAGTAAGGGTTTCCTGTCTGGGTTATTAACTGGAGTAAGGGTTTCCTGTCTGGGTTATTAACTGGAGTAAGGGTTTCCTGTCTGGGTTATTAACTGGAGTAAGGGTTTCCTGTCTGGGTTATTAACTGGAGTAAGGGTTTCCTGTCTGGGTTATTAACTGGAGTAAGGGTTTCCTGTCGGGATTATTAACTGGAGAAAGGGTTTCCTGTCTGGGTTATTAACTGGAGTAAGGGTTTCCTGTTGGGTTATTAACTGGAGTAAGGGTTTCCTGTCTGGGTTATTAACTGGAGTAAGGGTTTCCTGTCTGGGTTATTAACTGGAGTAAGGGTTTCCTGTCTGGGTTATTAACTGGAGTAAGGGTTTCCTGTCTGGGTTATTAACTGGAGTAAGGGTTTCCTGTTGGGGTTATTAACTGGAGTAAGGGTTTCCTGTCGGGGTTATTAAATGGAGTAAGGGTTTCCTGTCAGGGTTATTAACTGGAGTAAGGGTTTCCTGTCTGGGTTATTAACTGGAGTAAGTGTTTCCTGTCGGGGTTATTAACTGGAGTAAGGGTTTCCTGTCGGGGTTATTAACTGGAGTAAGGGTTTCCTGTTGGGGTTATTAACTGGAGTAAGGGTTTCCTGTCTGGGTTATTAACTGGAGTAAGGGTTTCCTGTCTGGGTTATTAACTGGAGTAAGGGTTTCCTATTGGGGTTATTAACTGGAGTAAGGGTTTCCTGTCTGGGTTATTAACTGGAGTAAGGGTTTCCTGTCTGGGTTATTAACTGGAGTAAGGGTTTCCTGTCGGGGTTATTAACTGGAGTAAGGGTTTCCTGTCTGGGTTATTAACTGGAGTAAGGGTTTCCTGCCGGGGTTATTAACTGGAGTAAGGGTTTCCTGTCAGGGTTATTAACTGGAGTAAGGGTTTCCTGTCAGGGTTATTAACTGGAGTAAGGGTTTCCTGTCGGGGTTATTAACTGGAGTAAGGGTTTCCTGTTGGAGTTATTAACTGGAGTAAGGGTTTCCTGTCGGGGTTATTAACTGGAGTAAGGGTTTCCTGTCTGGGTTATTAACTGGAGTAAAGGTTTCCTGTCGAGGTTATTAACTGGAGTAAGGGTTTCCTGTCGGGGTTATTAACTGGAGTAAGGGTTTCCTGTCTGGGTTATTAACTGGAGTAAGTGTTTCCTGTCTGGGTTATTAACTGGAGTAAGGGTTTCCTGTCGGGGTTATTAACTGGAGTAAGGGTTTCCTGTCGAGGTTATTAACTGGAGTAAGGGTTTCCTGTCGGGGTTATTAACTGGAGTAAGGGTTTCTTGTCAGGGTTATTAACTGGAGTAAGGGTTTCCTGTCGGGGTTATTAACTGGAGTAAGGGTTTCCTGTCAGGGTTATTAACTGGAGTAAGGGTTTCCTGTCGGGGTTATTAACTGGAGTAAGGGTTTCCTGTTGGAGTTGTTAACTGGAGTAAGGGTTTCCTGTCTGGGTTATTAACTGGAGTAAGGGTTTCCTGTCTGGGTTATTAACTGGAGTAAGGGTTTCCTGTGTGGGTTATTAACTGGAGTAAGGGTTTCCTGTCGAGGTTATTAACTGGAGTAATGGTTTCCTGTCGGGGTTATTAACTGGAGTAAGGGTTTCCTGTCTGGGTTATTAACTGGAGTAAGGGTTTCCTGTCGGGGTTATTAACTGGAGTAAGGGTTTCCTGTCGGGGTTATTAACTGGAGTAAGGGTTTCCTGTCGAGGTTATTAACTGGAGTAAGGGTTTCCTGTCGGGGTTATTAACTGGAATAAGGGTTTCCTGTCAGGGTTATTAACTGGAGTAAGTGTTTCCTGTCGGGGTTATTAACTGGAGAAAGGGTTTCCTGTCTGGGTTATTAACTGGAGTAAGGGTTTCCTGTTGGGGTTATTAACTGGAGTAAGGGTTTCCTGTCTGGGTTATTAACTGGAGTAAGGGTTTCCTGTCTGGGTTATTAACTGGAGTAAGGGTTTCCTGTCTGGGTTATTAACTGGAGTAAGGGTTTCCTGTTGGGGTTATTAACTGGAGTAAGGGTTTCCTGTCGGGGTTATTAAATGGAGTAAGGGTTTCCTGTCAGGGTTATTAACTGGAGTAAGGGTTTCCTGTCTGGGTTATTAACTGGAGTAAGTGTTTCCTGTCGGGGTTATTAACTGGAGTAAGGGTTTCCTGTCGGGGTTATTAACTGGAGTAAGGGTTTCCTGTTGGGGTTATTAACTGGAGTAAGGGTTTCCTGTCTGGGTTATTAACTGGAGTAAGGGTTTCCTGTCTGGGTTATTAACTGGAGTAAGGGTTTCCTATTGGGGTTATTAACTGGAGTAAGGGTTTCCTGTCTGGGTTATTAACTGGAGTAAGGGTTTCCTGTCTGGGTTATTAACTGGAGTAAGGGTTTCCTGTCGGGGTTATTAACTGGAGTAAGGGTTTCCTGTCTGGGTTATTAACTGGAGTAAGGGTTTCCTGCCGGGGTTATTAACTGGAGTAAGGGTTTCCTGTCAGGGTTATTAACTGGAGTAAGGGTTTCCTGTCAGGGTTATTAACTGGAGTAAGGGTTTCCTGTCGGGGTTATTAACTGGAGTAAGGGTTTCCTGTTGGAGTTATTAACTGGAGTAAGGGTTTCCTGTCGGGGTTATTAACTGGAGTAAGGGTTTCCTGTCTGGGTTATTAACTGGAGTAAGGGTTTCCTGTCAGGGTTATTAACTGGAGTAAGGGTTTCCTGTCGGGGTTATTAACTGGAGTAAGGGTTTCCTGTTGGAGTTATTAACTGGAGTAAGGGTTTCCTGTCTGGGTTATTAACTGGAGTAAGGGTTTCCTGTCTGGGTTATTAACTGGAGTAAGGGTTTCCTGTGTGGGTTATTAACTGGAGTAAGGGTTTCCTGTCGAGGTTATTAACTGGAGTAATGGTTTCCTGTCGGGGTTATTAACTGGAGTAAGGGTTTCCTGTCTGGGTTATTAACTGGAGTAAGGGTTTCCTGTCGGGGTTATTAACTGGAGTAAGGGTTTCCTGTCGGGGTTATTAACTGGAGTAAGGGTTTCCTGTCGAGGTTATTAACTGGAGTAAGGGTTTCCTTTTCGTGGTTATTAACTGGAATAAGGGTTTCCTGTCAGGGTTATTAACTGGAGTAAGGGTTTCCTGTCTGGGTTATTAACTGGAGTAAGGGTTTCCTGTCGGGGTTATTAACTGGAGTAAGGGTTTCCTGTCGAGGTTATTAACTGGAGTAAGGGTTTCCTGTCGGGGTTATTAACTGGAGTAAGGGTTTCCTGTCGGGGTTATTAACTGGAGTAAGGGTTTCCTGTCGGGGTTATTAACTGGAGTAAGGGTTTCCTGTCTGGGTTATTAACTGGAGTAAGGGTTTCCTGTCTGGGTTATTAACTGGAGTAAGGGTTTCCTGTTGGGGTTATTAACTGGAGTAAGGGTTTCCTGTCTGGGTTATTAACTGGAGTAAGGGTTTCCTGTTGGGGTTATTAACTGGAGTAACGGTCTCCTGTCTGGGTTATTAACTGGAGTAAGGGTTTCCTGTCTGGGTTATTAACTGGAGTAAGGGTTTCCTGTCTGGGTTATTAACTGGAGTAAGGGTTTCCTGTCGGGGTTATTAACTGGAGTAAGGGTTTCCTGTTGGGGTTATTAACTGGAGTAAGGGTTTCCTGTCTGGGTTAATAACTGGAGTAAGGGTTTCCTGTCGAGGTTATTAACTGGAGTAAGGGTTTCCTGTTGGGGTTATTAACTGGAGTAAGGGTTTCCTGTCTGGGTTATTAACTGGAGTAAGGGTTTCCTGTCTGGGTTATTAACTGGAGTATGGGTTTCCTGTCGGGGTTATTAACTGGAGTAAGAGTTTCCTGTCTGGGTTATTAACTGGAGTAAGGGTTTCCTGTTGGGGTTATTAACTGGAGTAAGGGTTTCCTGTCTGGGTTATTAACTGGAGTAAGGGTTTCCTGTCTGGGTTATTAACTGGAGTAAGGGTTTCCTGTCTGGGTTATTAACTGGAGTAAGGGTTTCCTGTCTGGGTTATTAACTGGAGTAAGGGTTTCCTGTTGGGGTTATTAACTGGAGTAAGGGTTTCCTGTCGGGGTTATTAACTGGAGTAAGGGTTTCCTGTCAGGGTTATTAACTGGAGTAAGGGTTTCCTGTCTGGGTTATTAACTGGAGTAAGGGTTTCCTGTCGGGGTTATTAACTGGAGTAAGGGTTTCCTGTCGGGGTTATTAAATGGAGTAAGGGTTTCCTGTCAGGGTTATTAACTGGAGTAAGGGTTTCCTGTCTGGGTTATTAACTGGAGTAAGTGTTTCCTGTCGGGGTTATTAACTGGAGTAAGGGTTTCCTGTCGGGGTTATTAACTGGAGTAAGGGTTTCCTGTTGGGGTTATTAACTGGAGTAAGGGTTTCCTGTCTGGGTTATTAACTGGAGTAAGGGTTTCCTGTCTGGGTTATTAACTGGAGTAAGGGTTTCCTATTGGGGTTATTAACTGGAGTAAGGGTTTCCTGTCTGGGTTATTAACTGGAGTAAGGGTTTCCTGTCTGGGTTATTAACTGGAGTAAGGGTTTCCTGTCGGGGTTATTAACTGGAGTAAGGGTTTCCTGTCTGGGTTATTAACTGGAGTAAGGGTTTCCTGCCGGGGTTATTAACTGGAGTAAGGGTTTCCTGTCAGGGTTATTAACTGGAGTAAGGGTTTCCTGTCAGGGTTATTAACTGGAGTAAGGGTTTCCTGTCGGGGTTATTAACTGGAGTAAGGGTTTCCTGTTGGAGTTATTAACTGGAGTAAGGGTTTCCTGTCGGGGTTATTAACTGGAGTAAGGGTTTCCTGTCTGGGTTATTAACTGGAGTAAAGGTTTCCTGTCGAGGTTATTAACTGGAGTAAGGGTTTCCTGTCGGGGTTATTAACTGGAGTAAGGGTTTCCTGTCTGGGTTATTAACTGGAGTAAGTGTTTCCTGTCTGGGTTATTAACTGGAGTAAGGGTTTCCTGTCGGGGTTATTAACTGGAGTAAGGGTTTCCTGTCGAGGTTATTAACTGGAGTAAGGGTTTCCTGTCGGGGTTATTAACTGGAGTAAGGGTTTCTTGTCAGGGTTATTAACTGGAGTAAGGGTTTCCTGTCGGGGTTATTAACTGGAGTAAGGGTTTCCTGTCAGGGTTATTAACTGGAGTAAGGGTTTCCTGTCGGGGTTATTAACTGGAGTAAGGGTTTCCTGTTGGAGTTGTTAACTGGAGTAAGGGTTTCCTGTCTGGGTTATTAACTGGAGTAAGGGTTTCCTGTCTGGGTTATTAACTGGAGTAAGGGTTTCCTGTGTGGGTTATTAACTGGAGTAAGGGTTTCCTGTCGAGGTTATTAACTGGAGTAATGGTTTCCTGTCGGGGTTATTAACTGGAGTAAGGGTTTCCTGTCTGGGTTATTAACTGGAGTAAGGGTTTCCTGTCGGGGTTATTAACTGGAGTAAGGGTTTCCTGTCGGGGTTATTAACTGGAGTAAGGGTTTCCTGTCGAGGTTATTAACTGGAGTAAGGGTTTCCTGTCGGGGTTATTAACTGGAATAAGGGTTTCCTGTCAGGGTTATTAACTGGAGTAAGGGTTTCCTGTCGGGGTTATTAACTGGAGAAAGGGTTTCCTGTCTGGGTTATTAACTGGAGTAAGGGTTTCCTGTTGGGGTTATTAACTGGAGTAAGGGTTTCCTGTCTGGGTTATTAACTGGAGTAAGGGTTTCCTGTCTGGGTTATTAACTGGAGTAAGGGTTTCCTGTCTGGGTTATTAACTGGAGTAAGGGTTTCCTGTTGGGGTTATTAACTGGAGTAAGGGTTTCCTGTCGGGGTTATTAAATGGAGTAAGGGTTTCCTGTCAGGGTTATTAACTGGAGTAAGGGTTTCCTGTCTGGGTTATTAACTGGAGTAAGTGTTTCCTGTCGGGGTTATTAACTGGAGTAAGGGTTTCCTGTCGGGGTTATTAACTGGAGTAAGGGTTTCCTGTTGGGGTTATTAACTGGAGTAAGGGTTTCCTGTCTGGGTTATTAACTGGAGTAAGGGTTTCCTGTCTGGGTTATTAACTGGAGTAAGGGTTTCCTATTGGGGTTATTAACTGGAGTAAGGGTTTCCTGTCTGGGTTATTAACTGGAGTAAGGGTTTCCTGTCTGGGTTATTAACTGGAGTAAGGGTTTCCTGTCGGGGTTATTAACTGGAGTAAGGGTTTCCTGTCTGGGTTATTAACTGGAGTAAGGGTTTCCTGCCGGGGTTATTAACTGGAGTAAGGGTTTCCTGTCAGGGTTATTAACTGGAGTAAGGGTTTCCTGTCAGGGTTATTAACTGGAGTAAGGGTTTCCTGTCGGGGTTATTAACTGGAGTAAGGGTTTCCTGTTGGAGTTATTAACTGGAGTAAGGGTTTCCTGTCGGGGTTATTAACTGGAGTAAGGGTTTCCTGTCTGGGTTATTAACTGGAGTAAGGGTTTCCTGTCAGGGTTATTAACTGGAGTAAGGGTTTCCTGTCGGGGTTATTAACTGGAGTAAGGGTTTCCTGTTGGAGTTATTAACTGGAGTAAGGGTTTCCTGTCTGGGTTATTAACTGGAGTAAGGGTTTCCTGTCTGGGTTATTAACTGGAGTAAGGGTTTCCTGTGTGGGTTATTAACTGGAGTAAGGGTTTCCTGTCGAGGTTATTAACTGGAGTAATGGTTTCCTGTCGGGGTTATTAACTGGAGTAAGGGTTTCCTGTCTGGGTTATTAACTGGAGTAAGGGTTTCCTGTCGGGGTTATTAACTGGAGTAAGGGTTTCCTGTCGGGGTTATTAACTGGAGTAAGGGTTTCCTGTCGAGGTTATTAACTGGAGTAAGGGTTTCCTTTTCGTGGTTATTAACTGGAATAAGGGTTTCCTGTCAGGGTTATTAACTGGAGTAAGGGTTTCCTGTCTGGGTTATTAACTGGAGTAAGGGTTTCCTGTCGGGGTTATTAACTGGAGTAAGGGTTTCCTGTCGAGGTTATTAACTGGAGTAAGGGTTTCCTGTCGGGGTTATTAACTGGAGTAAGGGTTTCCTGTCGGGGTTATTAACTGGAGTAAGGGTTTCCTGTCGGGGTTATTAACTGGAGTAAGGGTTTCCTGTCTGGGTTATTAACTGGAGTAAGGGTTTCCTGTCTGGGTTATTAACTGGAGTAAGGGTTTCCTGTTGGGGTTATTAACTGGAGTAAGGGTTTCCTGTCTGGGTTATTAACTGGAGTAAGGGTTTCCTGTTGGGGTTATTAACTGGAGTAACGGTCTCCTGTCTGGGTTATTAACTGGAGTAAGGGTTTCCTGTCTGGGTTATTAACTGGAGTAAGGGTTTCCTGTCTGGGTTATTAACTGGAGTAAGGGTTTCCTGTCGGGGTTATTAACTGGAGTAAGGGTTTCCTGTTGGGGTTATTAACTGGAGTAAGGGTTTCCTGTCTGGGTTAATAACTGGAGTAAGGGTTTCCTGTCGAGGTTATTAACTGGAGTAAGGGTTTCCTGTTGGGGTTATTAACTGGAGTAAGGGTTTCCTGTCTGGGTTATTAACTGGAGTAAGGGTTTCCTGTCTGGGTTATTAACTGGAGTATGGGTTTCCTGTCGGGGTTATTAACTGGAGTAAGAGTTTCCTGTCTGGGTTATTAACTGGAGTAAGGGTTTCCTGTTGGGGTTATTAACTGGAGTAAGGGTTTCCTGTCTGGGTTATTAACTGGAGTAAGGGTTTCCTGTCTGGGTTATTAACTGGAGTAAGGGTTTCCTGTCTGGGTTATTAACTGGAGTAAGGGTTTCCTGTCTGGGTTATTAACTGGAGTAAGGGTTTCCTGTTGGGGTTATTAACTGGAGTAAGGGTTTCCTGTCGGGGTTATTAACTGGAGTAAGGGTTTCCTGTCAGGGTTATTAACTGGAGTAAGGGTTTCCTGTCTGGGTTATTAACTGGAGTAAGGGTTTCCTGTCGGGGTTATTAACTGGAGTAAGGGTTTCCTGTCGGGGTTATTAACTGGAGTAAGGGTTTCCTGTTGGGGTTATTAACTGGAGTAAGGGTTTCCTGTTGGGATTATTAACTGGAGTAAGGGTTTCCTGTCTGGGTTAGTAACTGGAGTAAGGGTTTCCTATTGGGGTTATTAACTGGAGTAAGGGTTTCCTGTCTGGGTTATTAACTGGAGTAAGGGTTTCCTGTCGGGGTTATTAACTGGAGTAAGGGTTTCCTGTCAGGGATATTAACTGGAGTAAGGGTTTCCTGTCGGGGTTATTAACTGGAGTAAGGGTTTCCTGTCAGGGTTATTAACTGGAGTAAGGGTTTCCTGTCGGGGTTATTAACTGGAGTAAGGGTTTCCTGTTGGAGTTATTAACTGGAGTAAGGGTTTCCTGTCTGGGTTATTAACTGGAGTAAGGGTTTCCTGTCTGGGTTATTAACTGGAGTAAGGGTTTCCTGTGTGGGTTATTAACTGGAGTAAGGGTTTCCTGTCGAGGTTATTAACTGGAGTAATGGTTTCCTGTCGGGGTTATTAACTGGAGTAAGGGTTTCCTGTCTGGGTTATTAACTGGAGTAAGGGTTTCCTGTCGGGGTTATTAACTGGAGTAAGGGTTTCCTGTCGGGGTTATTAACTGGAGTAAGGGTTTCCTGTCGAGGTTATTAACTGGAGTAAGGGTTTCCTGTCGGGGTTATTAACTGGAATAAGGGTTTCCTGTCAGGGTTATTAACTGGAGTAAGGGTTTCCTGTCTGGGTTATTAACTGGAGTAAGGGTTTCCTGTCGGGGTTATTAACTGGAGTAAGGGTTTCCTGTCGAGGTTATTAACTGGAGTAAGGGTTTCCTGTCGGGGTTATTAACTGGAGTAAGGGTTTCCTGTCGGGGTTATTAACTGGAGTAAGGGTTTCCTGTCGGGGTTATTAACTGGAGTAAGGGTTTCCTGTCTGGGTTATTAACTGGAGTAAGGGTTTCCTGTCTGGGTTATTAACTGGAGTAAGGGTTTCCTGTTGGGGTTATTAACTGGAGTAAGGGTTTCCTGTCTGGGTTATTAACTGGAGTAAGGGTTTCCTGTTGGGGTTATTAACTGGAGTAACGGTCTCCTGTCTGGGTTATTAACTGGAGTAAGGGTTTCCTGTCTGGGTTATTAACTGGAGTAAGGGTTTCCTGTCTGGGTTATTAACTGGAGTAAGGGTTTCCTGTCGGGGTTATTAACTGGAGTAAGGGTTTCCTGTTGGGGTTATTAACTGGAGTAAGGGTTTCCTGTCTGGGTTAATAACTGGAGTAAGGGTTTCCTGTCGAGGTTATTAACTGGAGTAAGGGTTTCCTGTTGGGGTTATTAACTGGAGTAAGGGTTTCCTGTCTGGGTTATTAACTGGAGTAAGGGTTTCCTGTCTGGGTTATTAACTGGAGTAAGGGTTTCCTGTCGGGGTTATTAACTGGAGTAAAAGTTTCCTGTCTGGGTTATTAACTGGAGTAAGGGTTTCCTGTTGGGGTTATTAACTGGAGTAAGGGTTTCCTGTCTGGGTTATTAACTGGAGTAAGGGTTTCCTGTCTGGGTTATTAACTGGAGTAAGGGTTTCCTGTCTGGGTTATTAACTGGAGTAAGGGTTTCCTGTCTGGGTTATTAACTGGTGTAAGGGTTTCCTGTTGGGGTTATTAACTGGAGTAAGGGTTTCCTGTCGGGGTTATTAACTGGAGTAAGGGTTTCCTGTCAGGGTTATTAACTGGAGTAAGGGTTTCCTGTCTGGGTTATTAACTGGAGTAAGGGTTTCCTGTCGGGGTTATTAACTGGAGTAAGGGTTTCCTGTCGGGGTTATTAACTGGAGTAAGGGTTTCCTGTTGGGGTTATTAACTGGAGTAAGGGTTTCCTGTTGGGATTATTAACTGGAGTAAGGGTTTCCTGTCTGGGTTAGTAACTGGAGTAAGGGTTTCCTATTGGGGTTATTAACTGGAGTAAGGGTTTCCTGTCTGGGTTATTAACTGGAGTAAGGGTTTCCTGTCGGGGTTATTAACTGGAGTAAGGGTTTCCTGTCAGGGATATTAACTGGAGTAAGGGTTTCCTGTCGGGGTTATTAACTGGAGTAAGGGTTTCCTGTCAGGGTTATTAACTGGAGTAAGGGTTTCCTGTCGGGGTTATTAACTGGAGTAAGGGTTTCCTGTTGGAGTTATTAACTGGAGTAAGGGTTTCCTGTCTGGGTTATTAACTGGAGTAAGGGTTTCCTGTCTGGGTTATTAACTGGAGTAAGGGTTTCCTGTGTGGGTTATTAACTGGAGTAAGGGTTTCCTGTCGAGGTTATTAACTGGAGTAATGGTTTCCTGTCGGGGTTATTAACTGGAGTAAGGGTTTCCTGTCTGGGTTATTAACTGGAGTAAGGGTTTCCTGTCGGGGTTATTAACTGGAGTAAGGGTTTCCTGTCGGGGTTATTAACTGGAGTAAGGGTTTCCTGTCGAGGTTATTAACTGGAGTAAGGGTTTCCTGTCGGGGTTATTAACTGGAATAAGGGTTTCCTGTCAGGGTTATTAACTGGAGTAAGGGTTTCCTGTCTGGGTTATTAACTGGAGTAAGGGTTTCCTGTCGGGGTTATTAACTGGAGTAAGGGTTTCCTGTCGAGGTTATTAACTGGATTAAGGGTTTCCTGTCGGGGTTATTAACTGGAGTAAGGGTTTCCTGTCGGGGTTATTAACTGGAGTAAGGGTTTCCTGTCGGGGTTATTAACTGGAGTAAGGGTTTCCTGTCTGGGTTATTAACTGGAGTAAGGGTTTCCTGTCTGGGTTATTAACTGGAGTAAGGGTTTCCTGTTGGGGTTATTAACTGGAGTAAGGGTTTCCTGTCTGGGTTATTAACTGGAGTAAGGGTTTCCTGTTGGGGTTATTAACTGGAGTAACGGTCTCCTGTCTGGGTTATTAACTGGATTAAGGGTTTCCTGTCTGGGTTATTAACTGGATTAAGGGTTTCCTGTCTGGGTTATTAACTGGAGTAAGGGTTTCCTGTCGGGGTTATTAACTGGAGTAAGGGTTTCCTGTTGGGGTTATTAACTGGAGTAAGGGTTTCCTGTCTGGGTTATTAACTGGAGTAAGGGTTTCCTGTCGAGGTTATTAACTGGAGTAAGGGTTTCCTGTTGGGGTTATTAACTGGAGTAAGGGTTTCCTGTCTGGGTTATTAACTGGAGTAAGGGTTTCCTGTCTGGGTTATTAACTGGAGTAAGGGTTTCCTGTCGGGGTTATTAACTGGAGTAAGAGTTTCCTGTCTGGGTTATTAACTGGAGTAAGGGTTTCCTGTTGGGGTTATTAACTGGAGTAAGGGTTTCCTGTCTGGGTTATTAACTGGAGTAAGGGTTTCCTGTCTGGGTTATTAACTGGAGTAAGGGTTTCCTGTCTGGGTTATTAACTGGAGTAAGGGTTTCCTGTCTGGGTTATTAACTGGAGTAAGGGTTTCCTGTTGGGGTTATTAACTGGAGTAAGGGTTTCCTGTCGGGGTTATTAACTGGAGTAAGGGTTTCCTGTCAGGGTTATTAACTGGAGTAAGGGTTTCCTGTCTGGGTTATTAACTGGAGTAAGGGTTTCCTGTCGGGGTTATTAACTGGAGTAAGGGTTTCCTGGCGGGGTTATTAACTGGAGTAAGGGTTTCCTGTTGGGGTTATTAACTGGAGTAAGGGTTTCCTGTTGGGATTATTAACTGGAGTAAGGGTTTCCTGTCTGGGTTAGTAACTGGAGTAAGGGTTTCCTATTGGGGTTATTAACTGGAGTAAGGGTTTCCTGTCTGGGTTATTAACTGGAGTAAGGGTTTCCTGTCTGGGTTATTAACTGGAGTAAGGGTTTCCTGTCGGGGTTATTAACTGGAGTAAGGGTTTCCTGTCTGGGTTATTAACTGGAGTAAGGGTTTCCTGTCTGGGTTATTAACTGGAGTAAGGGTTTCCTGTCAGGCTTATTAACTGGAGTAAGGGTTTCCTGTCTGGGTTATTAACTGGAGTAAGGGTTTCCTGTCGGGGTTATTAACTGGAGTAAGGGTTTCCTGTCTGGGTTAGTAACTGGAGTAGGGGTTTCCTATTGGGGTTATTAACTGGAGTAAGGGTTTCCTGTCTGGGTTATTAACTGGAGTAAGGGTTTCCTGTCTGGGTTATTAACTGGAGTAAGGGTTTCCTGTCGGGGTTATTAACTGGAGTAAGGGTTTCCTGTCTGGGTTATTAACTGGAGTAAGGGTTTCCTGCCGGGGTTATTAACTGGAGTAAGGGTTTCCTTTCAGGGTTATTAACTGGAGTAAGGGTTTCCTGTTGGGGTTATTAACTGTCAACTGGAGTAAAGGTTTCCTGTCTGGGTTATTAACTGGAGTAAGGGTTTCCTGTCGGGGTTATTAAGTGGAGTAAGGGTTTTCTGTCTGGGTTATTAACTGGAGTAAGGGTTTTCTGTCTGGGTTATTAACTGGAGTAAGGGTTTTCTGTCTGGGTTATTAACTGGAGTAAGGGTTTCCTGTCGGGGTTATTAACTGGAGTAAGGGTTTCCTGTCGGGGTTATTAACTGGAGTAAGGGTTTCCTGTCAGCGTTATTAACTGGAGTAAGGGTTTCCTGTCTGGGTTATTAACTGGAGTAAGGGTTTCCTGTCGGGGTTATTAACTGGAGTAAGGGTTTCCTGTCGGGGTTATTAACTGGAGTAAGGGTTTCCTGTTGGAGTTATTAACTGGAGTAAGGGTTTCCTGTTGGGGTTATTAACTGGAGTAAGGGTTTCCTGTCGGGGTTATTAACTGGAGTAAGGGTTTCCTGTCGGGGTTATTAACTGGAGTAAGGGTTTCCTGTCAGGGTTATCAACTGGAGTAAGGGTTTCCTGTTGGGGTTATTAACTGGAGTAAGGGTTTCCTGTTGGGGTTATTAACTGGAGTAAGGGTTTCCTGTTGGGGGTTATTAACTGGAGTAAGGGTTTCCTGTCTGGGTTATTAACTGGAGTAAGGGTTTCCTGTCGGGGTTATTAACTGGAGTAAGGGTTTCCTGTTGGGGTTATTAACTGGAGTAAGGGTTTCCTGTCTGGGTTATTAACTGGAGTAAGGGTTTCCTGTTGGGGGTTATTAACTGGAGTAAGGGTTTCCTGTCTGGGTTATTAACTGGAGTAAGGGTTTCCTGTCGGGGTTATTAACTGGAGTAAGGGTTTCCTGTCTGGGTTATTAACTGGAGTAAGGGTTTCCTGTTGGGGTTATTAACTGGAGTAAGGGTTTTCTGTCTGGGTTATTAACTGGAGTAAGGGTTTCCTGTCGGGGTTATTAACTGGAGTAAGGGTTTCCTGTCTGGGTTATTAACTGGAGTAAGGGTTTCCTGTCTGGGTTATTAACTGGAGTAAGGGTTTCCTGTTGGGGTTATTAACTGGAGTAAGGGTTTCCTGTTGGGGTTACTAACTGGAGTAAGGGTTTCCTGTCGGGGTTATTAACTGGAGTAAGGGTTTCCTGTCGGGGTTATTAACTGGAGTAAGGGTTTCCTGTTGGGGTTATTAACTGGAGTAAGGGTTTCCTGTCTGGGTTATTAACTGGAGTAAGGGTTTCCTGTCGGGGTTATTAACTGGAGTAAGGGTTTCCTGTCTGGGTTATTAACTGGAGTAAGGGTTTCCTGTTGGGGTTATTAACTGGAGTAAGGGTTTTCTGTCTGGGTTATTAACTGGAGTAAGGGTTTCCTGTCTGGGTTATTAACTGGAGTAAGGGTTTCCTGTCGGGGTTATTAACTGGAGTAAGGGTTTCCTGTCGGGGTTATTAACTGGAGTAAGGGTTTCCTGTTGGGGTTATTAACTGGAGTAAGGGTTTCCTGTCTGGGTTATTAACTGGAGTAAGGGTTTCCTGTCTGGGTTATTAACTGGAGTAAGGGTTTCCTGTCTGGGTTATTAACTGGAGTAAGGGTTTCCTGTCTGGGTTATTAACTGGAGTAAGGGTTTCCTGTCTGGGTTATTAACTGGAGTAAGGGTTTCCTGTCGGGGTTATTAACTGGAGTAAGGGTTTCCTGTTGGGGTTATTAACTGGAGTAAGGGTTTCCTGTCTGGGTTATTAACTGGAGTAAGGGTTTCCTGTCGAGGTTATTAACTGGAGTAAGGGTTTCCTGTTGGGGTTATTAACTGGAGTAAGGGTTTCCTGTCTGGGTTATTAACTGGAGTAAGGGTTTCCTGTCTGGCTTATTAACTGGAGTAAGGATTTCCTTTCGGGGTTATTAACTGGAGTAAGAGTTTCTTGTCTTGGTTATTAACTGGAGTAAGGGTTTCCTGTTGGGGTTATTAACTGGAGTAAGGGTTTCCTGTCTGGGTTATTATCTGGAGTAAGGGTTTCCTGTCTGGGTTATTAACTGGAGTAAGGGTTTCCTGTCTGGGTTATTAACTGGAGTAAGGGTTTCCTGTCTGGGTTATTAACTGGAGTAAGGGTTTCCTGTTGGGGTTATTAACTGGAGTAAGGGTTTCCTGTCGGGGTTATTAACTGGAGTAAGGGTTTCCTGTCAGGGTTATTAACTGGAGTAAGGGTTTCCTGTCTGGGTTATTAACTGGAGTAAGGGTTTCCTGTCGGGGTTATTAACTGGAGTAAGGGTTTCCTGTCGGGGTTATTAACTGGAGTAAGGGTTTCCTGTTGGGGTTATTAACTGGAGTAAGGGTTTCCTGTTGGGATTATTAACTGGAGTAAGGGTTTCCTGTCTGGGTTAGTAACTGGAGTAAGGGTTTCCTATTGGGGTTATTAACTGGAGTAAGGGTTTCCTGTCTGGGTTATTAACTGGAGTAAGGGTTTCCTGTCTGGGTTATTAACTGGAGTAAGGGTTTCCTGTCGGGGTTATTAACTGGAGTAAGGGTTTCCTGTCTGGGTTATTAACTGGAGTAAGGGTTTCCTGTCGGGGTTATTAACTGGAGTAAGGGTTTCCTGTCAGGCTTATTAACTGGAGTAAGGGTTTCCTGTCTGGGTTATTAACTGGAGTAAGGGTTTCCTGTCGGGGTTATTAACTGGAGTAAGGGTTTCCTGTCTGGGTTAGTAACTGGAGTAGGGGTTTCCTATTGGGGTTATTAACTGGAGTAAGGGTTTCCTGTCTGGGTTATTAACTGGAGTAAGGGTTTCCTGTCTGGGTTATTAACTGGAGTAAGGGTTTCCTGTCGGGGTTATTAACTGGAGTAAGGGTTTCCTGTCTGGGTTATTAACTGGAGTAAGGGTTTCCTGCCGGGGTTATTAACTGGAGTAAGGGTTTCCTTTCAGGGTTATTAACTGGAGTAAGGGTTTCCTGTTGGGGTTATTAACTGTCAACTGGAGTAAAGGTTTCCTGTCTGGGTTATTAACTGGAGTAAGGGTTTCCTGTCGGGGTTATTAAGTGGAGTAAGGGTTTTCTGTCTGGGTTATTAACTGGAGTAAGGGTTTTCTGTCTGGGTTATTAACTGGAGTAAGGGTTTTCTGTCTGGGTTATTAACTGGAGTAAGGGTTTCCTGTCGGGGTTATTAACTGGAGTAAGGGTTTCCTGTCGGGGTTATTAACTGGAGTAAGGGTTTCCTGTCAGGGTTATTAACTGGAGTAAGGGTTTCCTGTCTGGGTTATTAACTGGAGTAAGGGTTTCCTGTCGGGGTTATTAACTGGAGTAAGGGTTTCCTGTCGGGGTTATTAACTGGAGTAAGGGTTTCCTGTTGGAGTTATTAACTGGAGTAAGGGTTTCCTGTTGGGGTTATTAACTGGAGTAAGGGTTTCCTGTCGGGGTTATTAAGTGGAGTAAGGGTTTCCTGTCGGGGTTATTAACTGGAGTAAGGGTTTCCTGTCAGGGTTATCAACTGGAGTAAGGGTTTCCTGTTGGGGTTATTAACTGGAGTAAGGGTTTCCTGTTGGGGTTATTAACTGGAGTAAGGGTTTCCTGTTGGGGGTTATTAACTGGAGTAAGGGTTTCCTGTCTGGGTTATTAACTGGAGTAAGGGTTTCCTGTCGGGGTTATTAACTGGAGTAAGGGTTTCCTGTTGGGGTTATTAACTGGAGTAAGGGTTTCCTGTCTGGGTTATTAACTGGAGTAAGGGTTTCCTGTTGGGGGTTATTTACTGGAGTAAGGGTTTCCTGTCTGGGTTATTAACTGGAGTAAGGATTTCCTGTCGGGGTTATTAACTGGAGTAAGGGTTTCCTGTCTGGGTTATTAACTGGAGTAAGGGTTTCCTGTTGGGGTTATTAACTGGAGTAAGGGTTTTCTGTCTGGGTTATTAACTGGAGTAAGGGTTTCCTGTTGGGGTTATTAACTGGAGTAAGGGTTTTCTGTCTGGGTTATTAACTGGAGTAAGGGTTTCCTGTCGGGGTTATTAACTGGAGTAAGGGTTTCCTGTCTGGGTTATTAACTGGAGTAAGGGTTTCCTGTCTGGGTTATTAACTGGAGTAAGGGTTTCCTGTTGGGGTTATTAACTGGAGTAAGGGTTTCCTGTCGGGGTTATTGACTGGAGTAAGGGTTTCCTGTCGGGGTTATTAACTGGAGTAAGGGTTTCCTGTCGGGGTTATTAACTGCAGTAAGGGTTTCCTGTTGGGGTTATTAACTGGAGTAAGGGTTTCCTGTCTGGGTTATTAACTGGAGTAAGGGTTTCCTGTCGGGGTTATTAACTGGAGTAAGGGTTTCCTGTCTGGGTTATTAACTGGAGTAAGGGTTTCCTGTTGGGGTTATTAACTGGAGTAAGGGTTTTCTGTCTGGGTTATTAACTGGAGTAAGGGTTTCCTGTCTGGGTTATTAACTGGAGTAAGGGTTTCCTGTCGGGGTTATTAACTGGAGTAAGGGTTTCCTGTCGGGGTTATTAACTGGAGTAAGGGTTTCCTGTTGGGGTTATTAACTGGAGTAAGGGTTTCCTGTCTGGGTTATTAACTGGAGTAAGGGTTTCCTGTCTGGGTTATTAACTGGAGTAAGGGTTTCCTGTCTGGGTTATTAACTGGAGTAAGGGTTTCCTGTCTGGGTTATTAACTGGAGTAAGGGTTTCCTGTCTGGGTTATTAACTGGAGTAAGGGTTTCCTGTTGGGGTTATTAACTGGAGTAAGGGTTTCCTGTCTGGGTTATTAACTGGAGTAAGGGTTTCCTGTCTGGGTTATTAACTGGAGTAAGGGTTTCCTGTCGGGGTTATTAACTGGAGTAAGGGTTTCCTGTTGGGGTTATTAACTGGAGTAAGGGTTTCCTGTCTGGGTTATTAACTGGAGTAAGGGTTTCCTGTCTGGGTTATTAACTGGAGTAAGGATTTCCTGTTGGGGTTATTAACTGGAGTAAGGGTTTCCTGTCTGGGTTATTAACTGGAGTAAGGGTTTCCTGTTGGGGTTATTAACTGGAGTAAGGGTTTCCTGTCTGGGTTATTAACTGGAGTAAGGGTTTCCTGTCTGGGTTATTAACTGGAGTAAGGGTTTCCTGTCGGGGTTATTAACTGGAGTAAGGGTTTCCTGTTGGGGTTATTAACTGGAGTAAGGGTTTCCTGTCTGGGTTATTAACTGGAGTAAGGGTTTCCTGTCTGGGTTATTAACTGGAGTAAGGATTTCCTGTTGGGGTTATTAACTGGAGTAAGGGTTTTCTGTCTGGGTTATTAACTGGAGTAAGGGTTTCCTGTCGGGGTTATTAACTGGAGTAAGGGTTTCCTGTCTGGGTTATTAACTGGAGTAAGGGTTTCCTGTCTGGGTTATTAACTGGAGTAAGGGTTTCCTGTTGGGGTTATTAACTGGAGTAAGGGTTTCCTGTTGGGGTTACTAACTGGAGTAAGGGTTTCCTGTCGGGGTTATTAACTGGAGTAAGGGTTTCCTGTCGGGGTTATTAACTGCAGTAAGGGTTTCCTGTTGGGGTTATTAACTGGAGTAAGGGTTTCCTGTCTGGGTTATTAACTGGAGTAAGGGTTTCCTGTCGGGGTTATTAACTGGAGTAAGGGTTTCCTGTCTGGGTTATTAACTGGAGTAAGGGTTTCCTGTTGGGGTTATTAACTGGAGTAAGGGTTTTCTGTCTGGGTTATTAACTGGAGTAAGGGTTTCCTGTCTGGGTTATTAACTGGAGTAAGGGTTTCCTGTCGGGGTTATTAACTGGAGTAAGGGTTTCCTGTCGGGGTTATTAACTGGAGTAAGGGTTTCCTGTTGGGGTTATTAACTGGAGTAAGGGTTTCCTGTCTGGGTTATTAACTGGAGTAAGGGTTTCCTGTCTGGGTTATTAACTGGAGTAAGGGTTTCCTGTCTGGGTTATTAACTGGAGTAAGGGTTTCCTGTCTGGGTTATTAACTGGAGTAAGGGTTTCCTGTCTGGGTTATTAACTGGAGTAAGGGTTTCCTGTTGGGGTTATTAACTTGAGTAAGGGTTTCCTGTCTGGGTTATTAACTGGAGTAAGGGTTTCCTGTCTGGGTTATTAACTGGAGTAAGGGTTTCCTGTCGGGGTTATTAACTGGAGTAAGGGTTTCCTGTTGGGGTTATTAACTGGAGTAAGGGTTTCCTGTCTGGGTTATTAACTGGAGTAAGGGTTTCCTGTCTGGGTTATTAACTGGAGTAAGGGTTTCCTGTTGGGGTTATTAACTGGAGTAAGGGTTTCCTGTCTGGGTTATTAACTGGAGTAAGGGTTTCCTGTCTGGGTTATTAACTGGAGTAAGGGTTTCCTGTCGGGGTTATTAACTGGAGTAAGGGTTTCCTGTTGGGGTTATTAACTGGAGTAAGGGTTTCCTGTCTGGGTTATTAACTGGAGTAAGGGTTTCCTGTCTGGGTTATTAACTGGAGTAAGGGTTTCCTGTCGGGGTTATTAACTGGAGTAAGGGTTTCCTGTCGGGGTTATTAACTGGAGTAAGGGTTTCCTGTCGGGGTTATTAACTGGAGTAAGGGTTTCCTGTCTGGGTTATTAACTGGAGTAAGGGTTTCCTGTCTGGGTTATTAACTGGAGTAAGGGTTTCCTGTCTGGGTTATTAACTGGAGTAAGGGTTTCCTGTCTGGGTTATTAACTGGAGTAAGGGTTTCCTGTCTGGGTTATTAACTGGAGTAAGGGTTTCCTGTCTGGGTTATTAACTGGAGTAAGGGTTTCCTGTCGGGGTTATTAACTGGAGTAAGGGTTTCCTGTCGAGGTTATTAACTGGACTAAGGGTTTCCTGTCGGGGTTATTAACTGGAGTAAGGGTTTCCTGTCGGGTTATTAACTGGAGTAAGGGTTTCCTATCTGGGTTATTAACTTTAGTAAGGGTTTCCTGTCGGGTTATTAACTGGAGTAAGGGTTTCCTGTCGGGGTTATTAACTGGAGTAAGGGTTTCCTGTCGGGGTTATTAACTGGAGTAAGGGTTTCCTGTCGGGGTTATTGACTGGAGTAAGGGTTTCCTGTCGGGGTTATTAACTGGAGTAAGGGTTTCCTGTCAGGGTTATTAACTGGAGTAAGGGTTTCCTGTCGGGGTTATTGACTGGAGTCGGGTCTCGTGTGCAGTCCGGCAGTTTCCATAATGTGTGTGCTTTGAATTTATGACGACTTTGTGTGAAGTAAATATGCTAAACCAAAGGCTTCCTTGCTACGATCTGTTTGGATAATGAGCCATATTTTTTTTTTGCTAATCTGATGCTAATCTGATGCTAATCTGATGCTAATATGATGCATGTTGTATATTGAATTGCATTAGTACGACATTGCGGGGGAAATGTAATTTCCCGGGTCTTTGATTCATTTTTTTTCAGGAAATGTGAAGTGTTCCCGGGACAGTCCCAGGATCCTGGTTACCCATGTTAATCCCTGTTGTGCGTGTATTCGTGCTTGTGCGTGCGTTGCGTACTTTTGAGTGTGAGATTAGGGAAAAACAGAATATGAATATCCAATTCTCACAAAATGGCCGCTAAATGATCTAATCTCCTCAGGTGAGTGTGTGTAACGGAAGGCAGAGCCACGGGAGTGACAACAACAACCACCCCTAGCCTGTCCTGGGCTGCTGAGCTACAGCCACCTGAGCCTGGCCCGGCGTGGCCTGGGCGAACCCCCTGCAGAGCGCTGAGAGCTGAGAGAGCCGGAGAACCTGAACTATCTTTCTGTTAACACTTCCAGCCCTTGGAGCCCTGGAGAACCTGGTGGTCCTGAACCTGTGGGGGAATCAGCTCACCTGTCTGCCACCTGAGATGGGACTGCTTGAAGAAGTTCAAGGTGCTGTTTGCATACGGCTCAGCGAGGCCAGAACCTTATAATTGAATAGAAGTTAATTACACACCTCTATTGGTCAGAGCCTTATTTAGCATTTGAACTACTGTATAGTACTTCCTCAGAGCTCTCTCTATATTGAACTACTGTATAGTACTTCCTCAGAGCTCTCTCTATATTGAACTACTGTATAGTACGTCCTCAGAGCTCTCTCTATATTGAACTACTGTATAGTACTTCCTCAGAGCTCTCTCTATATTGAACTACTGTATAGTACTTCCTCAGAGCTCTCTCTATATTGAACTACTGTATAGTACTTCCTCAGAGCTCTCTCTATATTGAACTACTGTATAGTACTTCCTCAGAGCGTTATATGTCTGACAAGGAGGCTCCGAGCTACAGTAGGTGATACTGTCAATGTTAATAATGATAATTATAATGACGATGATAATGGCTTTATTATCCTCTTGGAAAAAATGATGTTTGTGGCATTGTGTTTACGAGATATCACAGTCTAACATCCTTTCTTGACGTCCTTGGATAAACATAAATTTTTGACTCTTAAACTAACTTAATATCCAGGCGTCCTGTATTTATGCACACAGCTCCTACACGAGGTCCAGACAATTTAGGCTCACAGAAACGACTCTACTGTTAAGTAAAGGCATTAACTCAGACCGGGTTCAATCAAGGGATTAAAATGGGAATAGGATTAAAACAGAAATAACTGTAGAGTTCATTTCAGAGCATTAATTCCGATTGGTTAAAAATTATGGCATTAATTTCCGATTGGTTAAAAAAATCTGGCATTAATTCTGATTGGTTAATATAAGGAGCAAGGTTTGGGATAGGGTAATTTAAATTCAGGCATTCATTCTGATTGGTTAATATAAGGATGAAGGTTTGGGATAGGGTTAATTAAATTCAGGCATTCATTCTGATTGGTTAATATAAGGATGAAGGTTTGGGATAGAGTTAAAACAGAAAAGAAACTCCTCGGTTCAGTTTAGTCATTCATTAAGATTGGCCTTGCTAATTCATTGTGGATGAATGGCGCAGTGGTCTAAGCAGCTCCTGCTCCATAGACTGCAGACTCAATCCCGGCTCCCGGCACTCATTTGGAGCAATTTTTCTGCCCCTAGTGGACGGTTTTGACTGCGTCTCCCGACATCCTGGGTACCTGCAAAAACGTACAATTTTGACTTGAATCTGATGTAATCTCTCTGATTGTGTACTGGTAACCTGGTGCCAGATCTAACATCTCTGATTGTGTACTGGTAACCTGGTGCCAGATCTAACATATCTGATTGTGTACTGGTAACCTGGTGCCAGATCTAACATCTCTGATTGTGTACTGGTAGCCTGGTGCCAGATCTAACATCTCTGATTGTGTACTGGTAGCCTGGTGCCAGATCTAACATCTCTGATTGTGTACTGGTAGCCTGGTGCCAGATCTAACATATGATTGTGTACTGGTAACCTGGTGCCAGATCTAACATCTCTGATTGTGTACTGGTAACCTGGTGCCAGATCTAACATCTCTGATTGTGTACTGGTCGCCTGGTGCCAGATCTAACATCTCTGATTGTGTACTGGTAGCCTGGTGCCAGATCTAACATCTCTGATTGTGTACTGGTAACCTGGTGCCAGATCGAACATCTCTGATTGTGTACTGGTAACCTGGTGCCAGATCTAACATCTCTAAATGTGTACTGGTAACCTGGTGTCAGAGTTTGGTAAACCCTGGTCTAGGGTCCTCAAATTCAACCTCGAAGCCAGTTCCACTGCATTTTTTTTATTGTTCCCCTCTAATGAGGGACTGAATTAGACCTTGGACACAAGGTGTGTGTAATTAATTATTAGTTAGGACAGAATACCAGCAGGCTCCAGATCTCGTAGGGTCAGAGTTGAATAGCCTTGCTGTAGGGACTATGGTGGCTCCAGACCTCCAGGGTCTAGGTTGAATACCCTTGCTGTAGGGACTATGGTGTCTCCAGACCTCCAGGGTCTAGGTTGAATACCCGTGCTGTAGGGACTATGGTGTCTCCAGACCTCCAGGGTCTAGGTTGAATACCCGTGCTGTAGGGACTATGGTGTCTCCAGACCTCCAGGGTCTAGGTTGAATACCCGTGCTGTAGGGACTATGGTGTCTCCAGACCTCCAGGGTCTAGGTTGAATACCCGTGCTGTAGGGACTATGGTGTCTCCAGACCTCCAGGGTCTAGGTTGAATACCCTTGCTGTAGGGACTATGGTGTCTCCAGACCTCCAGGGTCTAGGTTGAATACCCTTGCTGTAGGGACTATGGTGGCTCCAGACCTCCAGGGTCTAGGTTGAATACCCGTGCTGTAGGGACTATGGTGTCTCCAGACCTCCAGGGTCTAGGTTGAATACCCTTGCTGTAGGGACTATGGTGTCTCCAGACCTCCAGGGTCTAGGTTGAATACCCGTGCTGTAGGGACTATGGTGGCTCCAGACCTCCAGGGTCTAGGTTGAATACCCGTGCTGTAGGGACTATGGTGGCTCCAGACCTCCAGGGTCTAGGTTGAATACCCGTGCTGTAGGGACTATGGTGGCTCCAGACCTCCAGGGTCTAGGTTGAATACCCTTGCTGTAGGGACTATGGTGTCTCCAGACCTCCAGGGTCTAGGTTGAATACCCTTGCTGTAGGGACTATGGTGTCTCCAGACCTCCAGGGTCTAGGTTGAATACCCTTGCTGTAGGGACTATGGTGTCTCCAGACCTCCAGGGTCTAGGTTGAATACCCTTGCTGTAGGGACTATGGTGTCTCCAGACCTCCAGGGTCTAGGTTGAATACCCGTGCTGTAGGGACTATGGTGTCTCCAGACCTCCAGGGTCTAGGTTGAATACCCGTGCTGTAGGGGATACATTGTAAATCTTGTTGTATATGTTTTTACAGTTGATAGTACTACAGACTTAGATGGATAGAGATGTTTCTACTTTGTTTTCAGAACGTTGACATGACTTCAGCGTTGTCCGTGCTGCTTGTTGCTACCTTGGCTACCTGCCAAACCTTTCGTTTGTTTTTAGTTTTAATAACAATTTTATCAAAACTTTAAGCATTTAACAAATTGACATTTTTCATTCGACTTTTTTCAGCCCGGACGCTTTAACTAGACATGGTTCTACAGGAGTTCCACTGGCCGAAAAAGCCGAGTAGTAACATTAACAGTATGCCGTCTAATTGCAGTCACTGTTCTCACAATATGCAATCATTAGGCAAGGGTAATTTAAGTGTAGGAAAGGAGGAAACAATGTCTTGTCCAGTAGGATTCTCTGCCTCTGACCCTATTAGGGGGGCTGAGTCACTGGCTTACTGGTGCTCTTCCATGCCGTCCCTAGGAGGGATGCGTCACTTGAGTGTGTTGAGTCACTGACGTGATCTTCCTGTTCAGTCTTGCGCCCCCTCGGACTCGTGCCGTGGGCTATACTCAGTCTCAGGGTAGTAAGTTGGTGATCTGTTGATATTCCTCTACTGGTGTGGGGGCTGTGCTTTGGCAAAGTGGGTGGGGTTATATCCTGCCAGGTTGGCCCTGTCTAGGGGTATTGTAGGGGCCACTTTCTCCTGTCTTATCTGGTGTCCTGTGTGAATTTAAGTATGCTCCCTCTAATTCTCTCTCTAGGACCATGCCTCAGGACTACATGGCCTGATGACTCCTTGCTGTCCCCAGTCCACCTGGTTATGGCCTGATGACTCCTTGCTGTCCCCAGTCCACCTGGTCGTGCTGCTGCTCCAGTTTCAACTGTTCTGCCTGCGGCTATGGAACCCTGACCTGTTCACCGGATGTGCTACCTTGTCCCGGACCTGCTGGTTTTGTCTCTCTGTCACGACTTCCGCCGAAGTTGGTCCCTCTCCTCTTTCGGGCGGCGTTTGGCGGTTGAAGTCACCGACCTTCTAGCCATCGCTGATCATCTTTTCATTTTCCATTGGTTTTGTCTTGTCTTCCATCACACCTGGATCCAATTCCATCAATTACATGTTGCATATTTAACCCTCTGTTTCCCCCCATGTCCTTGTCTGTAATTGTTTGTTGTAGTGCTTATGCACGGTATGCTGGTGTTTACCGGGTTTTGTTTGACCCATTTATTGTATTGTTCTGTTGACGGTGGTTTATGGATATTAAACACAACCGTTGTAAATCAGTTTTCGCTCTCCTGCGCCTGACTTCTCTGCCGCCAGTACGCACCTCACTACACTCTCCCTCTCTTGGCTATTAAAAGCCAACTGACATTCACTCCTAAGGTGCTGACCTGTTGCACCCTCTACAACCACTTATTATTAGTTTACTCTGCTGGTCATCTATCTTGATAATGGTGCCGGAGGAGATGGCTGCCGTCTCCTAACCAATTGTGCTATTGTGTGTGTGTTTTTGTGTGTAATTTATTTTGTACATATTTTTTCTGCCAGCGGCTCTTCTGATCGAAAAAGATCTTCTAGATTTCAGGAGATTGATTACTCACCTCGTACTGGACGAAGATTTTTTTCTTTAGCGAGTCGGACGCGAAGGATTTACTTCAGACACCCGACAAGGACCTCATCCCTGTGATTCGCATGAGAAAGGGAGATATAGGGGTCGTAGGTCGGGGTGCCTTGTAAGGATCCGACAGCGAGTGAGTAATCTGCCTCTACCATCAGTCCTATTAGCCAACGTACAATCATTGTATAATAAAATAGACTAACTACGATCACGACTATCCTACCAACGGGACATTAAAAACTGTAATATCTTATGTTTCACAGAGTCGTGGCTGAACGATGACATGGATAACATACAGCTGGCTGGGTTTACGTTGCATCGGCTGGACAGAACAGCTGCCTCTGGTAAGACAAGGGGTGTGTCTATTTGTCAATAACAGCTGGTGCATGAAACCAAATATTAATGAAGTCTCAATGTTTTGCTCGCCTGAGGTAGAGTATCTCATGATAAGCTGTAGACTACACTATTTACCAATTTTTTTTCTCGTGCTATTCCTTATTTTTGCTAATTTTTATTCCATTTTGGACCTCACTGTATATTGTGGGCCGTATACAGTGCCTCCACATTTTGTTGTGTTACAGACTAAACTTAAAATGGATTCCATTGAGATGTTGTGTCACCGGTCTACACCCCATAATGTCAAAGTGGAATTATGTTTGAAATGTTTACTAATGAATTGGGGGTGGCAGGTAGCCTAGTGGTTAGAGCTTTGGTCCAATTTTTAGCAATGATCGAATCCCTGAGCTGACGAGGTAAAAATCTGTCGTTCTGCCCCTGAACAAGGCAGTTAACTCACTGTTCCTAGGCCGTCATTATAAATAAGAAATAAATAATTATTCTTAACTGAGTTAAATAAAAATGAAAAGCTAAAATGTCTTGAGTCAATAAGTTCAGGGGTCTAAATGAGTCTAAAAACATTCAGGAGTGAAGCTGTGCTTAATAAGTCACATAATAAGCTGCATGGACTCACTATGTGCAATAATAGTGTTTAATTACTGCAGGTGTCTAAATCAGGGTCACACAGAGTGGTTCTGGGTAGTCTTAAACAAATCTACTTTGAAACTTAAGTATACACCTCAAGTATACACCACCACATGGTTATGAGTCATTCTTAGCA
Source organism: Salvelinus alpinus (assembly GCF_045679555.1). NCBI lineage: Eukaryota > Metazoa > Chordata > Actinopteri > Salmoniformes > Salmonidae > Salvelinus > Salvelinus alpinus. The sequence continues at coordinate 6,318,209 of NC_092115.1, read as the reverse complement.
AAAATAATGTCCTGGGGATTTTTGTCCAGGACTAGGCATAACCGTTTACTGCCGTGGGCTAAATCTGGGTCAAACAGAGTGTTTCTGAGTAGTCTTAAACAAATCTACTTTGAATCCACCTCACACACACATGGTTATGGGCTTAATATGACACCTGTACCACGTCAGATATAGAGTAGAAATGTATTACATGTTGAGGTTGCATCCCAATATTACACTGCATATATGTCACAGAAGACTGAAATATAACAAAACCGCTTGACATAGAAACACCGGATTATCTGCAGGTCTTTTTACATAATGTTTATTAATTATTAAATTATGAAAAATATTAACATTTCACCCATGAGGCCACTAGGTCATTTGACTGCAGGAAAGGACTACCATGATTTCTGAATGACTACCTCATCTCTGTACCCCACACATAAAATGATCTGTAAGGTACCTCGGTCGAGCAGTGAATTTCAAACACAGATGAAAGCACAGGGGAGGTTTTCCAAAGCCTCACAACGAGAGGATGGATAAATGATGGATAAAACAAAAAATGACATTGAAAATCCCTTTGAGAATGGTGAAGTTATAAATTACACTTTGGATGGTGTATCAATACACACAGTCACAAAAAATATACAGGCGTCCTTCCTAACTCAGATGCCGGAGAGGAAGGAAACCACTCAGAGATTTCACCATGAGGCCAATGGTGACTTTAAAACAGTTACAGAGTTTAATGGCTATGATAGAAGAAAACTGAGAATAGATCAACATTGTAGTTACTCCACAATACTAACCTAAATGAGACAGTGAAAAGGCGGAAGCCATGGACAGAATAAAATATATTCCAAAACATGCATCCTGTTTGCAACCAGGCACTAAAGTAATACTGCAAAAAAATTTGCAAAGCAATTCACTTTTGTCCTGAATACAAAGGGTTTTGTTTGGGACGAATCCAATACAACACATTACTGAGTACCACTCTTCATATTTCCAAGCATAGTGGTGGCTGCGTCATGTTATGGGTATGCTTGTCATCGTTAAGGACTGGGGAGTTTTACATTTTATTAACTAAACACAGTCAAAATCCAAGAGGAAAAGCTGGTTCAGTCTGCTTTTCACCAGACTCTAGAAGATGAATTTACCGTTCAGCAGAACAATAACCCAAAACACAAGGCCAAATCTACACTGTTGCTTACCAATAAGACAGGGAATGTTCCTGAGTGGCCGAGTTGCATTTTCGACTTATATCGACTGCAAGACCTGAAAATGGTTGTCTAGCAATGATCAACCACCAATTTGGCAGAGCTTGAAGAATTTTGAAAACAATAAATGGCCATATATTGCACAATCCAGGTGTGGAAAGCTCTTAGAGACTTACCCAGGAAGACTGGGTACAGACCAGTCTGTACTATGGTGGCAAGTAGGAAGGAATCAGTTAGTCTGTACTATGGTGGCAAGTAGGAAGGAATCAGTTAGTCTGTACTGTACTATGGTGGCAAGTAGGATGGAATCAGTTAGTCTGTACTGTACTATGGTGGCAAGTAGGAAGGAATCAGTTAGTCTGTACTGTACTATGGTGGCAAGTAGGATGGAATCAGTTCGTCTGTACTGTGGTGGCAAGTAGAATGGAATCAGTTAGTCTGTACTGTACTATGGTGGCAAGTAGGATGGAATCAGTTAGGCTGTACTGTACTATGGTGGCAAGTAGGCTGGAATCAGTTCGTCTGTACTATGGTGGCAAGTAGGATGGAATCAGTTAGTCTGTACTGTGGTGGCAAGTAGGATGGAATCAGTTAGTCTGTACTGTACTATGGTGGCAAGTAGGATGGAATCAGTTAGGCTGTACTGTACTATGGTGGCAAGTAGGATGGAATCAGTTAGTCTGTACTGTACTATGGTGGCAAGTAGAATGGAATCAGTTAGTCTGTACTGTACTATGGTGGCAAGTAGGATGGAATCAGTTAGTCTGTACTGTACTATGGTGGCAAGTAGGGTGGAATCAGTTAGTCTGTACTATGGTAGCAAGTAGGAGGGAATCAGTAAGTCTGTACTATGTAGTCAAGTAGGAGGGAATCAGTTAGTCTGTACTGTGGTGGCAAGTAGGAGGGAATCAGTTAGTCTGTACTATGGTAGTCAAGTAGGATGGAATCAGTTAGTCTGTACTATGGTGGCAAGTAGGACTGTGTGTGATTCAAATTCCCCCAAAATTATGTCCTAAGAGAGGCAATTCATTGTGCAGCAGTCATTAAACATACCTTTAAATAAAATAAATAACAGCAAATAGGAAAGGATATGTTCAAGTAAGGAGGCTGTGAAATGTCAAATAGATCTACATGTTAAAGTAAAGGGGTAGTCCAACATTTTGATCAGTTGCAGAATTGCAGTCAGTATAAAAGAGTAATTTGCCCCCATTTATTTTTTACCCTTAGGTAGACTGTACCTGCAGCCAAAGTGGAGCGGCTGGAATTCAGGGGTGGAGTAAGTGGGAAGAGTCCAACGTTATTTTGTTGTCTGTGTGTGTTTTATCATGCAAAACACAACCGCAAAACACAAGGAGTACGGGAGAGTAGTGCAATGTGAGCCCTTTTTAACATTCAGCATCACTCCAAGCATTCTTTCTAACAAAGATGTCTACGTATTTTTCAGGATGTTGTGTATCCCTGGAAACAATCAGAATTCATGTAAACATACGTTTTAAAAACATAGCTTGTCCCAAAGAAATGTGTTCTCTTGGTACAACTTACCCCGGTATTAGGTAAGTTGGTATTAGGTAAGTTGGTATTAGGTAAATTGGTATTAGGTAAGTTGGTATTAGGTAAATTGGTATTAGGTAAATTGGTATTAGGTAAGTTGGTATTAGGTAAGTTGGTATTAGGTAAATTGGTATTAGGTAAGTTGGTATTAGGTAAGTTGGTATTAGGTAAGTTGGTATTAGGTAAGTTGGTATTAGGTAAGTTGGTATTAGGTAAATTGGTATTAGGTAAGTTGGTATTAGGTAAATTGGTATTAGGTAAGTTGGTATTAGGTAAATTGGTATTAGGTAAGTTGGTATTAGGTAAATTGGTATTAGGTAAGTTGGTATTAGGTAAATTGGTATTAGGTAAGTTGGTATTAGGTAAATTGGTATTAGGTAAGTTGGTATTAGGTAAGTTGGTATTAGGTAAGTTGGTATTAGGTAAATTGGTATTAGGTAAGTTGGTATTAGGTAAATTGGTATTAGGTAAGTTGGTATTAGGTAAATTGGTATTAGGTAAGTTGGTATTAGGTAAATTGGTATTAGGTAAGTTGGTATTAGGTAAGTTGGTATTAGGTAAGTTGGTATTAGGTAAGTTGGTATTAGGTAAATTGGTATTAGGTAAATTGGTATTAGGTAAATTGGTATTAGGTAAATTGATCCACAGGACAGGGTAAATTGGTATTAGGTAAATTGGTATTAGGTAAATTGGTATTAGGTAAATTGGTATTAGGTAAATTGGTGGTATTAGGTAAATTGGTATTAGGTAAATTGGTATTAGGTAAATTGATCCACAGGACAGGGTAAATTGGTATTAGGTAAATTGGTATTAGGTAAATTGGTATTAGGTAAATTGGTATTAGGTCAATTGATCCACAGGACAGGGTAAATTGGTATTAGGTAAATTGGTATTAGGTAAATTGGTATTAGGTAAATTGGTATTAGGTAAATTGGTATTAGGTAAGTTGGTATTAGGTAAGTTGGTATTAGGTAAGTTGGTATTAGGTAAGTTGGTATTAGGTAAGTTGGTATTAGGTAAGTTGGTATTAGGTAAGTTGGTATTAGGTAAATTGGTATTAGGTAAGTTGGTATTAGGTAAGTTGGTATTAGGTAAGTTGGTATTAGGTAAGTTGGTATTAGGTAAATTGGTATTAGGTAAGTTGGTATTAGGTAAGTTGGTATTAGGTAAGTTGGTATTAGGTAGGTTGGTATTAGGTAGGTTGGTATTAGGCAAAACCTCTTCTCAAGTCTCCAAAAGTCTAAACACATTTTCTGCTTTACACACATTTTGCAATTCAAAATGGTACTTTTTAAAAGTCACTGCACACGGGTCTCTGCATAAGACACAACAATCTGACATAAAGTCACATGTTTGCCATTTCAAACACTGCCATTCAAAATGACACCACATGAGCTAATTGGCCAATACATGTGCCACCTGGCCAAACACCTCAATGGTTAATTGTTACCACTTCAATCAGGAAGTAAGCACTATGAAAAGACCACAGGTGAGCACCTTTTGTTTTACAACAACAATGGAAGTCGTTGCAGAGAGAGGAAGAGGGAGGGTGAGAATGAGAGGTGGAGGAAGAGTGAGAGGTAAGGGTAGAGCTGGTAGAGGAGTTCATGGCCAAAGAAGACAACAACTTTCAAATGAAATCAGAGCAACCTTAGTTGATCATGTCTTCCACCATGGGCTGACAATGCGAGAGGCTGGACAGAGAGTGCAGCCCAACTTGAGCCGTTTTACTGTCGCCTGTGTCATCCGGACATTTAGACTGGAGTACAGGTATGTAACCAACATTTCTTTCACACTATGTAGTACACCCCAGGTCATAGTGTATCAGTTGGGTGACACCTGTTTACTTCATGAATGGCTGATGTCATACACTAACTGCACAAATTTCCTGTAGAATTTACTCTACTGTGGGGGAAATATCTTTAGGTTGCATTGTCCAAACCCTATATTTTAGTTTTTTAGTTTTTCTAAAGGACTGAGAGACGCAACCATGGTGGAGGAAGGGGCCAAATGTTCACCGGGGTACAGGAAGCTGCCATTGTAAACTTGCTTTTGGATAATAATGAAATCAGATTACGAGAAATTCAAAGCGTGTGTGTGTGTTTACGGACATATTCAATCAATCCTTATCTCAGTCTGCTGTTCCCACATGCTTCAAGAGGGCCACCATTGTTCCTGTTCCCAAGAAAGCTAAGGTAACTGAGCTAAACGACTACCGCCCCGTAGCACTCACTTCCGTCATCATGAAGTGCTTTGAGAGACTAGTCAAGGACCATATCACCTCCACCCTACCGGACACCCTAGACCCACTCCAATTTGCTTACCGACCCAATAGGTCCACAGACGACGCAATCGCAACCACACTGCACACTGCCCTAACCCATCTGGACAAGAGGAATACCCATGTGAGAATGCTGTTCATCGATTACAGCTCAGCATTTAACACCATAGTACCCTCCAAACTCGTCATCAAGCTCGAGACCCTGGGTCTCGACCCCGCCCTGTGCAACTGGGTCCTGGACTTCCTGACGGGCCGCCCCCAGGTGGTGAGGGTAGGTAACAACATCTCCACCCCGCTGATCCTCAACACTGGGGCCCCACAAGGGTGCGTTCTGAGCCCTCTCCTGTACTCCCTGTTCACCCACGACTGCGTGGCCATGCACGCCTCCAACTCAATCATCAAGTTTGCGGATGACACTACAGTGGTAGGCTTGATCACCAACAACGACGAGACGGCCTACAGGGAGGAGGTGAGGGCCCTCGGAGTGTGGTGTCAGGAAAATAACCTCATACTCAACGTCAACAAAACAAAGGAGATGATTGTGGACTTCAGGAAACAGCAGAGGGAGCACCCCCCTATCCACATCGACGGGTCAGTAGTGGAGAAGGTGGAAAGTTTTAAGTTCCTCGGTGTACACATCACGGACAAACTGAATTGGTCCACCCACACAGACAGCGTTGTGAAGAAGGCGCAGCAGCGCCTCTTCAACCTCAGGAGGCTGAAGAAATTCGGCTTGTCACCAAAAGCACTCACAAACTTCTACAGATGCACAATCGAGAGCATCCTGTCGGGCTGTATCACCGCCTGGTACGGCAACTGCTCCGCCCACAACCGTAAGGCTCTCCAGAGGGTAGTGAGGTCTGCAGAACGCATCACCAGGGGCAAACTACCTGCCCTCCAGGACACCTACACCACCCGATGTCACAGGAAGGCCATAAAGATCATCAAGGACAACAACCACCCAAGCCACTGCCTGTTCACCCCGCTATCATCCAGAAGGCGAGGTCAGTACAGGTGCATCAAAGCAGGGACCGAGAGACTGAAAAACAGCTTCTATCTCAAGGCCATCAGACTGTTAAACAGCCACCACTAACATTTAGCGGCCGCTGCCAACATACTGACTCAACTCCAGCCACTTTAAAAATGGGAATTGATGGAAATTATGTAAAAATGTACCACTAGCCACTTTAAGCAATGCCACTTAATACAATGTTTACATACCCTATATTACCCATCTCTTATGTATATATACTGTACTCTATATCATCTACTGCATCTTGCCATCTTTATGCAATACATGTACCACTAGCCACTTTAAACTATGCCACTTTATGTTTACATACCCTACAGTACTCATCTCATACGTATATACCGTACTCTATACCATCTACTGCATCTGCCATGCCGTTCTGTACCACCACTCATTCATATATCTTTATGTACATATTCTTTATCCCTTTACACTTGTGTGTGTGTGTAAGGTAGTAGTGTGGAATTGTTAGGTTAGATTACTGTTGGTTATTACTGCATTGTCGGAACTAGAAGCACAAGCATTTCGCTACACTCGCATTAACATCTGCTAACCATGTGTATGTGACTAATACAATTTGATTTGATTTGAAGCCACATCATCCAAGACAACTCCATATTCAACAACATTCATCGAGTCAGTCTGTCCACATTGGCTCGTAATTCTCAAGCGAAACCAAATCAGAATGAAACAACTTTATAAGGTGCCGTTTGAGAGAAACTCTCAAAGAAACAAAGAGGTCAGACGAGCATATGTGGATGTAAGTACAATACTGACTGCAGTACACTACACGCAGCATTGTTTCCCAGTGTACTGGATAACACCATATTGACTGCTTTTGTTCTTTGTTTTCAGGGAGTACTGGAAATGGATGCTCATGCAATCCCACATGAGTTCATCTTTATAGATGAGGCTGGGTTCAACCTAGCAAAGACCAGAAGAAGGGGGAGAAACGTCATTGGCCACAGAGCCATTATAGATGTTCCTGGCCAACGTGGTGGGAACATCACAATGTGCGCTGCCATCTCCAATACGCATGGTGTCCTCCACCGTCATGCCAACCTTGGACCATACAACACAGCCCATATTCTCACATTTCTGGACAGACTCCACAACATTCTCATACCACCAGAGCGTATGAATGATGCAGACCATCAAAGAACCCGGTACGTTGTAGTATGGGACAACGTGAGCTTTCATCGTGCAGCCCCAGTCAAAAACTGGTTTGCTGACCACCCACCATTTCTCGTGCAATACCTCCTCACCATTTCTGAACCCCATAGAATAGTTATTTTCGGCGGTGGAAGGTATACGACCGGCAGCCCTTTGTGCGCATGCCTCTTGTGCAGGCTATGGAAGAGGCATGTGATGAGATTGATGTGGGTGCGATTCAGGGATGGATAAGGCACTCAAGGCGCTTCTTCCCTTGATGTCTGGGAAGGGAAGATATTGCCTGTGACGTGGACGAGGCGTTGTGGCCAGACCCAGCTGTGAGACGAGGCGTTGTGGCCAGACCCAGCTGTGAGACGAGGCGTTGTGGCCAGACCCAGCTGTGAGACGAGGCGTTGTGGCCAGACCCAGCTGTGAGACGAGGCGTTGTGGCCAGACCCAGCTGTGAGACGAGGCGTTGTGGCCAGACCCAGCTGTGAGACGAGGCGTTGTGGCCAGACCCAGCTGTGAGACGAGGCGTTGTGGCCAGACCCAGCTGTGAGACGAGGCGTTGTGGCCAGAACCAGCTGTGAGACGAGGCGTTGTGGCCAGACCCAGCTGTGATGTGGACGAGGCGTTGTGGCCAGACCCAGCTGTGATGTGGACGAGGCGTTGTGGCCAGACCCAGCTGTGATGTGGACGAGGCGTTGTGGCCAGACCCAACTGTGATGTGGACGAGGCGTTGTGGCCAGACCCAGCTGTGATGTGGACGAGGCGTTGTGGCCAGACCCAGCTGTGATGTGGACGAGGCGTTGTGGCCAGACCCAGCTGTGATGTGGACGAGGCGTTGTGGCCAGACCCAGCTGTGATGTGGACGAGGCGTTGTGACCAGACCCAGCTGTGCGGCAAGATGCTGCCTAATTATTTTTCTTGCCTCTTTTTTTCTATATATTTTTTCTGCACATTTCTTCTGCAATTTTCTTTTTCAGTTTACTGTTTTTGTCACACCCTGACCGTAGATTGCTTTGTATGTTTCTATTTTTTGTTTAGTCAGGGTGTGATGTGGGTGGGAATTCTATGTTTGTACGTCTATGTTTTCTATTTCTATTGTGTTTGGCCTGGTATGGTTCCCAATCAGAGGCAGCTGTCTATCGTTGTCTCTGATTGAGAACCATACTTAGGTAGCCTGTTTTCCCACTTTTAGTTGTGGGTGGTTATTTTCTGTTTAGTGTTTGTATCACCTGTCAGAACTGTTTCGGTTATTCTTTTTGTTATTTTGTATTTAGTGTTGTGTTTCGATTAAATAATTTGAACACGTATCACGCTGCACCTTGGTCCTCACCTTCTTCCGATGAATGCCGTTACAGTTTTTTTGTGAGCATATTTTTGTTCAGTCCAATGTAAATATATCTGCTGTGCATATGTTGCACTGACATGTTTGGTGAAAAATAAAAAAAATTAAATGTTTCAACAGCATGTGTGTGTATCTGCAAATATTTCTGTGCATCTGAAGAATTTTCTACAATTTGAACTATTTTAGTATTATCGCAAAGCATACTAAAGATGAGAGTGCTTTTCATTATGCCCAACAGTGTGTAGTTGGTTAGACAAAAATCTGGTAATATGAATGAAATGTGTGCCATTTCGTGCAAACGTTTGATTTTGATAATGCTATATGTAGTTTTGGTTGCAGTGCTTCATTTTGCAGGATATATGAGGTATTTTGCAGTTTGGGTGTGTGGTTTTTTGAATTGTGTTAAGTATTTTGATAACAACCAGCCTAGTTTGCAAAATTGTGTTTTTAGCAATTGGGGGAAAACTATAATTGTTTTAAGAATATTTTAACACGAGCTTATCGCCTAACACACACTTTGCTATTTAAAGAAAAACACTTTAACATAACAGGGACTGGGCTACCTCATATCCCAGCGATAACGCCTTTGCAAAACACTTCAATTTGCTCAACTTGCTATTGGCCTCAGAACCTCATCTTTAATCTTATAGAGATCCCCACTGACGTATAGAACAATCCTAAAAGTATCTACATGGTTTAGATACAAGCATCATGAAATACAATCAATTCATTTGACTTTGTGAAAATCTGTATTTTGGACCTGACTTACTAACTAACCACTTTTCCCATGTGATTTATTCCTTCACAGACTCCATGAAATGAGGACCGCTTCCTAAATATGTTATATATGGTTTCTTAGAAACAAGGGCTCTCAACTTACCCCACTTTCCCTTATACCAGCGGGGTACAAGTTGCTCTAGCACATCTGTTGGCTGGCACACAATTACTATTTTTTTCCCTTGTGTTAAAGCATCAAAAAAGGTCATATATATAAATATATGGAACGGTTACTCTGTCGAACATCCCCTTTTGCCAATGGCTCCCAGTTAAAGTAAACATGCTCCACTGGTAAATGAAAAGAAGCTGATATGAACACGTCTACATGGAGCCTGTATTCAAGTGTCTCAGAGTAGGAGTGCTGATCTGGGATCAGGTGTCCCCTGTTCATATAATCAGAATCTATTATGATATATATAAAAAAAGAAAAGAACTGGATCTTAGATCATCAACACGGCAGATCGGATCAATCAGGTTATGCACTGGGACAAAACAGAGAGAGCCTGGCAATCAACTTGGTTTGGATACTACACCAGGTATATGATTAGAGTATGTATGTTACAGAGGGCACAGGTGACAGGTGTTAAAAAGAGAAAATTGTCATCTTTGCGGGGGGCTAGCTAGCAGTTACGACTTACGCCATAACAGGTTCAAGTTCAAGTTTTAAATATAGTGTCAGAACTATATTTCTTCACAGGTTTGCGTTGTTTCTGAAGCACGTGTTACTGAGAAATGGTTATCGTCGGCGTGGCTAGCTAGCAGTTACCATTTATGCCAATTATCATTGAACATTTGCCCGCCAACAAAAACATTTTTTCATGGATTTGTGTCCTTCCTGAGGGGGGAACATATCAAACGGCAGGGTTTTCATCAGGACTAGTGTTTCAGAGACTATCCGAGTGTGAAAATGTAAAATGTTATTACTTTCCAATTCTCTGAATCTGTTCTCTAGTGTCAAAATTCACCTCAGTCTTTCTCCCAATCAGTGAAATGACTTGGCATTCATTTATAATGAATATGGTCCCATCCCAAACGACACGCTATTCATTGGAGCACTACTGACCACGGCCTCGTATCACTACATAAAGGAATATGGTTCTATTTGGGACATACCCTGTGAGTTGTTTTTTTTTGTGCATCTCTTTGCTCAATCACACATAATCAACCTCCCAAAAGGTTAGAAAGAAGGAAAAAACACACATCTCAACTACGGCTGATAGCCACATGGTTCTTGTTGGAATGAGTCAAGGGGTTTAGCGAATACATGTGTGTGTGTGTGTGTGTGTGTGTGTGTATGTGTGTGGGGGGGGGGGGGGTCCTGGGTGTGCATCACAACATATCATCACAGCCAGAGACACAGAACCAATGTGGTGAGGCGTCTCTCTAATCATTATAGTAAATTACACAATCAGATCCCCACTGTTTTCCACATTCTGTGTGTGTGTGTGTGTGTGTGTGTGTGTGTGTGTGTGTGTGTGTGTGTGTGTGTGTCAGGAGCCCCACTGTTCTCCATGTCTCGATTGTAATAAAGTCATACATTATAATTGTATTGCATCCCGTTTTCTTATAGACGTCCCCGTTGTCACAGATGTATATTGTTTTTGAGTGGGAGATATCCAATAGCAGGATCTTCAGCAGGTGCTGTGGGCATTCCAAAAAGACTTCCTATCATTGCTTATATATTTAGTATAGATATATTTGACTTTTGGTGACACAGTACCAGTCAAATGTTTGAACACCTACTCATTCCAGGGTTTCTCTTTATTTTTTACTATTTTATACATTGTAGAATAATAGTGAAGACATCAAAACTATGAAAAAAACACAAATGGTATTATTTAGTAACCAAAAAATATATTATATATTTGAGATTCTTCAAAGTAGACACTCTTTGCCTTGATGACAGCTTTGCACACTCTTGGCATTCTCTCAACCTGCTTCACCTGGAGTGCTTTTCCAACAGTATTGAAGGAGTTCCCACATGCTGGATGCTGAGCACTTGTTGGCTGCTTTTCCTTCACTCTGCTGTCCAACTCATCTCAAACCATGTCAATTGGGTTGAGGTCGGGTGATTGTGGAGGCCTGGTCATCTGATGCAGCGCTCCATCACTCTCCTTCTTGGTCAAATAGCCCTTACACAGCCTGGAGGTGTGTTGGGTCATTGTCCTGTTGAAAAACAAATGGATAGTACCACTAAGCTCAAACCAGGTGGGATGGCGTATCACTGCAGAATGCTGTGGTAGCCATGCTGGTTAAGTGTGCCTTGAATTCTAAATGAATCACTGACAGTGTCACCAGCAAAGCACCCCACCTCCTCCTCCATGCTTCACGGTGGGAACCACACATGTGGAGATCATCTGTTCACCTACTCTGCGTCTCACAAAGACACGGTGGTTGGAACCAAAAATCTCAAATTTGGACTCATCAGACCAAAGGACAGATTACCACCGGTCTAATGTCCATTGCTTGTGTTTCTTGGCCCAAGCTAGTCTCTTATTATTATTATTTGTGTCCTTTAGTAGTGGTTTATTTGCAGCAATTCGACCGCGAAGGCCTGATTCACGCAGTCTCCTCTGAACATTTGAGGTTGAGATGAGTCTGTTACTTGAACTCTGTGAAGCATTTATTTGGGCTGCAATTTCTGAGGCTGGTAACTAATGAACTTATCCTCTGCAGCAGAGGTAACTCTGGGTCTTCCTTTCCTGTGGCGGTCCTCATGAGAGCCAGTTTCATCATAGCGCTTAATGGTTTTTGCGACTGCGCTTTAAGAAACCTTCAAAGTTCTTGACATTTTCCGGATTGACTGACCTTCATGTCTTAAAGTAATGGACTGTCGTTTCTATTTACTTATTTGAGCCATTCTTGCCATAATATGGACTTGGTATTTTACCAAATATGGCTGTATGCCCCCCTACCTTGTCACAACACAACTGATTGGCTCAAACGCATTAAGAAGGAAAACATTCCACAAATGAACTTTTAACAAGGCACACCTGTTAATTGAAATGTATTCCAGGTCACTACCTCATGAAGCTGGTTGAGAGAATGCCAAGAGTGTGCAAAGCTGTCATCAAGACAAAGGGTGGCTACTTTGAAGAATCTGAAATATATTTTCTAGAGACAAACGTTATAAATGTTTGTCTGGTACTTTATATTTAGTATAGCCAATTAAATTTGAGGTTTTCAGAGAGTGCATTCTTCATTTCCCTGGACACCTTTTGGCACAGCTGGTGTGTGTGTGTGTGTGTGTGTGTGTGTGTGTGTGTGTGTGTGTGTGTGTGTGTGTGTGTGTGTGTGTGTGTGTGTGTGTGTGTGTGTGTGTGTGTGTGTGTTTTAAATATGTACACGAATTTCTTACCACCTCACTAAATTTGTCACTACCAAAACATTGTAAAAGTTGCAGTAAAGGGAGAACCGCACAGTATTGATAATTTTGATTAACCTTCTATTACAGATTCCTTGTATTTGCATTACAAATAAACAACATAGTAAAAACATGATTATTTTTACCTGATTTTCAAAACATTGAATTTAAATAAATATTCTCTATTGTTCTCTGTTAAATGTTTATTGTTGATTGAATGAATCTGAGACTTGACTGATTTGAATCACTGATTTGAATCGCATTTAATTAATGATGTTTTTAGATGTATAAAATGATCACTTAACCTTATCTTTATTTTGTCAAAATAACAGGCGTTTTGGTGTCAAGCGTCAATCATAGAGATAGATGGAGGACTCTAGACTCGAATGGCCTTCCACCATTTTTAAAAGCAGTCAATGTACACTGTACACGTAGCCTCTCTCTGCTCTGCCTGCAGAAGTAAAACAATGGTCAAACAAATGCCTTCCTCTCCATGGCAAATGTCATCTTCAAGTTCCTATAAATGAAGCTATATGTTGATCCATGATAGACAGACAAGGTGACTATTCATTAACTCTGGAACGAGAAGCACAAGCATTTTGCTACACTCGCAATAACATCTGCTAACCGTGTGTATGTGACCAATAAAATAGTATTTGTTTGTCCAGAAAAATGCAGTGTACACATTCATTTGAGTAGCATGTAAAGGTATGTCACTGTCAATCACATTGTTACTCACAAAAGCCCAGAAAAACAGAGAGATTATTCTCCCTCTCCAAAAACAGCCAATCAGATCCTAAACTGACCCCATTTTCATCAGTCCGTGACAGTTTGTTTATCGATCCTTCTAAAATCCCTCCACCACCCAGGTGAAATTGAGTAGAAGATGTGAGGACTGCAAGACTGGACAATCATGGGCGGCTTCAGCCTGTCATTGATCTACATAGGGCGGGTAGGAACCCGACAGCACTGTCTTGACTGTATACACAGAGAGAGATTCCTTGCCTGATTCTGTTCTCTGGGCTAAACTGAGAACATCAAAAAGGTAATGGTATGGACTGAACCCCGAGACAGATTCAACAACCTACCTAGGTTTCATGTGGACAGGCTGAGCCAACAGAGATATTGTTAGATTAACATAAAGTGAGATGTGGGTGACATTGTAGAAAACAAAATATCCCAAAATGGGTCCATGTTTTGTTCTGTTGATTCATTTGGGCATCTGTGTAGTGCAGCGTTCTAAGGCACTGCATCTCAGCTCATAGAGGCTACAGTCCCTGGTTCGAATCCAGGCTGTATCACGTCCGGCCGTGATTGGGAGTCCCATAGGGCGGCGCACAATTGGCCCAGCGTCGTCCGGGTTTGGCCGGGGTAGGCCCGTCATTGTAAATAAGAATTTGTTCTTAACTGACTTGCCTAGCTAAATAAAGGTAAAAAAAAAAAAATGTATGCCTGTTTTTGACAATGTTTACACAACCAATTACAATTACAATCTGAGCAAACAATGCAATGGAAAAAATAAATGATTACAATGTATAGCAAGCCAACGTGCTCTTTAAAGTCTACTCTTGTGCCGCAGGGATTCTATCACATTGATTAAATATTGTAACATTGTAACATCTTAAGAGGGTGATGTCATAATAGGACAGGTTGCTTTCCAAATGGAGGGTGGCTCATAAACACCACTGGCGTTAGAACCATGTCTGTGTTCCAACAAGTCACCACTTCCTTCTCTCTTGGCTGTAACATATAGTACAGAATACTCGTTCTGGTACAGGAACGCCGGTGTTATTGTTCAGAGAGTACAAGCTAACTAGTAAATGTTGTAGTCCAGACACATCAACAGCGTAATATCTAGACGACGGTTGATAATACTAATTAAATACAAAAGGAACATGCAGTGGAATTACATGCTATGCATAATTTTTTTAAATTGTACCTTTATTTAACTAGGCAAATTAAGAACAAATTCTTATTTTCAATGACAGCCTAGGAACAGTGAGTTAACTGCCTTGTTCATGGGCAGAACGACGGATTTTTACCTTGTCAGCTCTGGGATTTAATCTTGCAAACTTCACTGTTACTAGTCCAACGCTCTAACCACTAGGCTACCCTGCTGCCACATTGATATGATATGTATTTGGTATATAATATGAATTATGATTTGACCAAGTGACAGCCTGATTGTAAGGGCATCGGCTCATCACAACAATGTGCAAGAAGTTGACCTATTGTATTGATATTGACCTATTGTATTGATATTGACCTATTGTATTGATATTGACCTATTGTATTGATATTGACCTATTGTATTGATATTGACCTATTGTATTGATATTGACCTATTGTATTGATATTGACCTATTGTATTGATATTGACCTATTGTATTGATATTGACCTATTGTATTGATATTGACCTATTGTATTGATATTGACCTATTGTATTGATATTGACCTATTGTATTGATATTGATCTATTGTATTGATATTGACCTATTGTATTGATATTGACCTATTGTATTGATATTGACCTATTGTATTGATATTGACCTATTGTATCGATATTGACCTATTGTATCGATATTGACCTATTGTATCGATATTGACCTATTGTATTGATATTGACCTATTGTATTGATATTGACCTATTGTATTGATATTGACCTATTGTATTGATATTGACCTATTGTATTGATATTGACCTATTGTATTGATATTGACCTATTGTATTGATATTGACCTATTGTATTGATATTGACCTATTGTATTGATATTGACCTATTGTATTGATATTGACCTATTGTATTGATATTGACCTATTGTATTGATATTGACCTATTGTATTGATATTGATCTATTGTATTGATATTGACCTATTGTATTGATATTGACCTATTGTATTGATATTGACCTATTGTATTGATATTGACCTATTGTATTGATATTGACCTATTGTATTGATATTGACCTATTGTATTGATATTGACCTATTGTATTGATATTGACCTATTGTATTGATATTGATCTATTGTATTGATATTGACCTATTGTATTGATATTGACCTATTGTATTGATATTGATCTATTGTATTGATCTATTTCTAATATTCATTTTCCACATTCTAGCTTTTTCTTAGCATTCTTGTTAATATCTTTCCTCAACTTCAAAATACTCTCCTACAAGCCGAGGGCTTCTTAAAGAAAAACTAACAGGTCTGTGAGAGCCGGAATTCTTACTGGTTGGTAGGTGATCAAATACTTATGTCATGCAATAAAATGCAAATTAATTACTTAAAAATCATACAATGTGATTTTCTGGATTTTTGTTTTAGATTCCGTCTCTCACAGTTGAAGTGTACCTATGATAAAATTACAGCCCTCTACATGCTTTGTAAGTAGGAAAACCTGCAAAATCGGCAGTGTATCAAATACTTGTTCTCCCCACTGTATGTGATGACATCACCTGGTTTAAACATGTCTAGAGACTATATCTCTCTCATCATTACTCAATGCCGAGGTTTACCTCCAATGTACTCTCTTCCTACCTTACCTTTGTCTGTACATTATGCCTTGAATCTATGCTATCGTGCCCAGAAACCTGCTCCCTTTACTCTCTGTTCCGAACGTGCTAAACGACCAGTTCGTATAGCCTTTAGCCGTTCCCTTATCCTACTTCTCCTCTGTTCCTCTGGTGATGTAGAGGTTAATCCAGGTCCTGCAGTGCCTAGCTCCACTCCTACTCCTCAGGTGCTCTCATTTGTTGACTTCTGTAACCGTAAAAGCCTTGGTTTCATGCATGTAAACATTAGAAGCCTCCTCCCTAAGTTTGCTTAATTCACTGCTTTAGCACATTCTGCCAACCCAGATGTCTTAGCCGTGTCTGAATCCTGGATAGGAAAACCACCAAATACTCAAAAATGTCCATCCCTAACTATAAAATTGTCCGCCAAGATAGAACTGCCAAAGGGGGCGGTGTTGCAATCTACTGCAGAGATAGCCTGCAGAGTTCTATCTTACTATCCAGGTCTGTGCCAAAACAATTCGAGCTTCTACTTCTAAAAATTCACCTTTCCAGAAACAAGTCTCTCACCGTTGCCGCTTGCTATAGACCACCCTCTGCCCCCAGCTGTGCCCTGGACACCATATGTGTCCACTGCCTCATTGCCTGCATCTGTAATGGGTCTGCGGTCAAACGACCACCCCTCATCACTGTCAAACGCTCCCTAAAACAGGCTTTTCTAATCGACCTGGCCGGGGTATCCTGGAATGACATTGACCTCATCCCGTCAGTAGATGATGCCTGGTTATTATTTAAAAGTGCCTTCCTCACCATCTTAAATAAGCATGCCCCATTCAAAAAATTTAGAACTAGGAATAAATATCGCCCTTGGTTCACTCCAGACCTGTCTGCCCTTGACCAGCACAAAAACATCCTGTGGTGTTCTGCATTAGCATCAAATAGTCCCTGTGATATGCAACTTTTCAGGGAAGTTAGGAACCAATACACACAGGCAGTTATGAAAGCTAAGGCTAGCTTTTTCAAACAGAAATTTGCATCATGTAGTACAAACTCCCAAAAGTTCTGGGACATTGTAAAGTCCATGGAGAATAAGAGCACATCCTCCCAGCTGCCCACTGCACTGAGGCTAGGAAACTCTGTCACTACCGATAAATCCACAATAATTGAGAATTTCAACAAGCATTTGTTCTATGGCTTGCCAAGCTTTCCACCTGGCTACCCCTACCCCGGTCAACTGCCCTGCGCTCCCCACAGCAACTCGCCCAAACCTCCCCCACTTCTCCTTCACCCAAATCCAGATAGCTGATGTTCTGAAAGAGCTGCAAAATCAGCCGGGCTAGACAATCTGGACCCTCTCTTTCTAAAATTATCTGCTAGAATTGTTGCAACCCCTATTACTAGCCTGTTCAACCTCTCTTTCGTATCGTCTGAGATCCCCAAAGATTGGATAGCTGCCGCAGTCATCCCCCTCTTCAAAGGGGGAGACACTCTTGACCCAAACTGCTCCAGACCTATATCTATTCTACCCTGCCTTTCTAAGGTCTTTGAAAGCCAAGTTAACAAACAGATTACCGACCATTTCGAATCTCACCGTACCTTCTCCGCAATGCAATCTGGTTTCAGAGCTGGTCATGGGTGCACCTCAGCCACGCTCAAGGTCCTAAACGATATCATAACCGCCATCGATAAGAAACATTACTGTGCAGCCGTATTCATCGACCTGGCTAAGGCTTCCGACTCTGTCAATCACACCATTCTTATTGGCAGACTCAACAGCCTTGGTTTCTCAAATGACTGCCTCGCTTGGTTCACCAACTACTTCTCCGATAGAGTTCAGTATGTCAAATCGGAGGGCCTGTTGTCCGGACCTCTGGCGGTCTCTATGGGGGTGCCACAGGGTTCAATTCTCGGGCCGACTCTCTTTTCTGTTTACATCAATGATGTCGCTCTCGCTGCTGGTGATTCTCTGATCCACCTCTACGCAGACGACACCATTCTGTATACCTCGTTGGACCCTTCGTTGGCCCTTCGTTGGACACTGTGTTTAACTAACCTCCAGATGAGCTTCAATGCCATACAACTCTCCTTCCGTGGCCTCCAACTGCTCTTAAATGCAAGTTAAACTAAATGCATGCTCTTCAACCGATCGCTGCCCACACCTGCCCGCCCGTCTAGCATCACTACTCTGGATGGTTCTGATTTAGAATATGTGGACAACTACAAATACCTAGGTGTCTGGTTAGACTGTAAACTCTCTTCCCAGACTCACATTAAGCGTCTCCAATCCAAAATTAAATCTAGAATCGGCTTCCTATTTCGCAACAAAGCATCCTTCACTCATGCTGCCAAACATACCCTTGTAAAACTGATCATCCTACCGATCCACGACTTCGGCGATGTCATTTACAAAATAGCCTCCAACACTCTACTCAACTCATTTGCACATGCTGTATATAGATTTTCTACTGTATTTTGGATTGTATGTTTGTTTATTCCATGTGTAACTTTGTGTTGTTGTATGTGTCGAACTGCTTTGCTTTATCTTGGCCAGGTCGCAGTTGTAAATGAGAACTTGTTCTCAACTAGCCTACCTGGTTAAATAAAAGGTGAAATAAAAATAAATAGATAAATTACTGTGCCATGTTGAAAGTCACTGAGCTCTTCAGTACGGACAATTCTACTGCCAATGTTTGTCTATGGAGATTGCATGGCTGTGTTCTCGATTCTATACACCTGTCAGCAACGGGTGTGGCTGAAATAGCCAAATCAACTCATTTGAAGGGAAGTCCACAATCTTTTGTATATATAGTGTATTTTGGTACCAATTGATATATTAGACGTTTGATAGTAACAGTTAAAAAATACATGAAGATTTACGATCTTCTTCACTCATTTTGCTCCAAAATGTTTGCAGACAGACTGTTTACCATGTGGCCATGCTGGAGAGGAGTGCAGTCCCATCACCTGGTGGTATTAGTAGAGGCGTGGCTTAAGGTACGTTCATTCTACAGTCTGAATACCTGGTGATATTAGTAGAGGTGTGGCTTAAGGTATGTTCATTCTACAGTCTGATCACCTGGTGGTATTAGTAGAGGCGTGGCTTAAGGTACGTTCAATCTACAGTCTGATCACCTGGTGATATTAGTAGAGGCGTGGCTTAAGGTACGTTCATTCTACAGTCTGATCACCTGGTGATATTAGTAGAGGCGTGGCTTAAGGTACGTTCATTCTACAGTCTGATCACCTGGTTGTATTAGTAGAGGCGTGGCTTAAGGTATGTTCATTCTACAGTCTGATTACCTGGTGGTATTAGCAGAGGCGTGGCTTAAGGTATGTTTATTCAACAGTCTGATCACCTGGTGGTATTAGTAGAGGCGTGGCTTAAGGTACGTTCATTCTACAGTCTGATCACCTGGTGGTATTAGTAGAGGCGTGGCTTAAGGTACGTTCATTCTACAGTCTGATCACCTGGTGGTATTAGTAGAGGCGTGGCTTAAGGTACGTTCATTCTACAGTCTGATCACCTGGTTGTATTAGTAGAGGCGTGGCTTAAGGTACGTTCATTCTACAGTCTGATCACCTGGTGGTATTAGTAGAGGCGTGGCTTAAGGTACGTTCATTCTACAGTCTGATCACCTGGTGGTATTAGTAGAGGCGTGGCTTAAGGTACGTTCATTCTACAGTCTGATCACCTGGTGGGATTAGTAGAGGTGTGGCTTAAGGTATGTTTATTCAACAGTCTGATCACCTCGTGATATTAGTAGAGGCGTGGCTTAAGGTACGTTCATTCTACAGTCTGATCACCTGGTGATATTAGTAGAGGCGTGGCTTAAGGTACGTTCATTCTACAGTCTGATCACCTGGTGATATTAGTAGAGGCGTGGCTTAAGGTACGTTCATTCTACAGTCTGATCACCTGGTGATATTAGTAGAGGTGTGGCTTAAGGTATGTTTATTCTACAGTCTGATCACCTGGTGATATTAGTAGAGGTGTGGCTTAAGGTACATTCATTCTACAGTACCATCACCTGGTGAAATTAGTAGAGGCGTGGCTTAAGGTACGTTCATTCTACAGTCTGATCACCTGGTGGTATTAGTAGAGGTGTGGCTTAAGGTACGTTCATTCTACAGTCTGATCACCTGGTGATATTAGTAGAGGTGTGGCTTAAGGTACGTTCATTCTACAGTCTGATCACCTGGTGAAATTTGTAGAGGCGTGGCGTAAGGTACGTTCATTCTACAGTCTGATCACCTGGTGATATTAGTAGAGGTGTGGCTTAAGGTACGTTCAATCTACAGTCTGATCACCTGGTGAAATTAGTAGAGGTGTGGCTTAAGGTACGTTCATTCTACAGTCTGATCACCTGGTGATATTAGTAGAGGTGTGGCTTAAGGTCCGTTCATTCTAAAGTCTCATCACCTGGTGATATTAGTAGAGGTGTGGCGTAAGGTACGTTCATTCTACAGTCTGATCACCTGGTGATATTAGTAGAGGTGTGGCTTAAGGTACGTTCATTCTACAGTCTGATCACCTGGTGATATTAGTAGAGGTGTGGCTTAAGGTACGTTCATTCTACAGTCTGATCACCTGGTGGTATTAGTAGAGGCGTGGCTTAAGGTACGTTCATTCTACAGTCTGATCACCTGGTGGTATTAGTAGAGGCGTGGTTTAAGGTACGTTCATTCTACAGTCTGATCACCTGGTGATATTAGTAGAGGCGTGGCTTAAGGTACGTTCATTCTACAGTCTGATCACCTGGTGATATTAGTAGAGGTGTGGCTTAAGGTACGTTCATTCTACAGTCTGATCACCTGGTGAAATTAGTAGAGGTGTGGCTTAAGGTACGTTCATTCTACAGTCTGATCACCTGGTGATATTAGTAGAGGTGTGGCTTAAGGTACGTTCATTCTACAGTCTGATCACCTGGTGATATTAGTGGAGGCGTGGCGTAAGGTACGTTCATTCTACAGTCTGATCACCTGGTGATATTAGTAGAGGTGTGGCTTAAGGTACGTTCATTCTACAGTCTGATCACCTGGTGATATTAGTAGAGGTGTGGCTTAAGGTACGTTCATTCTACAGTCTGATCACCTGGTGATATTAGTAGAGGTGTGGCTTAAGGTACGTTCATTCTACAGTCTGATCACCTGGTGATATTAGTAGAGGTGTGGCTTAAGGTACGTTCATTCTACAGTCTGATCACCTGGTGATATTAGTAGAGGCGTGGCTTAAGGTACGTTCATTCTACAGTCTGATCACCTGGTGATATTAGTAGAGGTGTGGCTTAAGGTACGTTCATTCTACAGTCTCATCACCTGGTTGTATTTGTAGGGGTGTGGCTTAAGGTCCGTTCATTCTACAGTCTGAACACCTGGTGATATTAGTAGAGGCGTGGCTTAAGGTACGTTCATTCTACAGTCTGATCACCTGGTGATATTAGTAGAGGTGTGGCTTAAGGTACGTTCATTCTACAGTCTGATCACCTGGTGATATTAGTAGAGGCGTGGCTTAAGGTACGTTCATTCTACAGTCTGATCACCTGGTGAAATTAGTAGAGGCGTGGCTTAAGGTACGTTCATTCTACAGTACCATCACCTGGTGAAATTAGTAGAGGCGTGGCTTAAGGTACGTTCATTCTACAGTCTCATCACCTGGTGATATTAGTAGAGGTGTGGCTTAAGGTATGTTTATTCTACAGTCTGATCACCTGGTGATATTAGTGGAGGTGCATCTTAAGGTACGTTCATTCTACATTCTTTTAATGTGTGTTTCTGTAGTGACATCAAAAAGTGGAACAGCATTTTTAAAAAAGAAAGACGTTTAAAAATCAACAAAACACCTAATTAGATCATTATCTTTCAATGTAATAATATAACAACTTTATTTTCCAACATGAATTTTAGTAGTCAGGGTTTGGGACAGCCACCTCTCAGTATAAATAACATGAAGTTTAGGAGTCAGGGTTTGGGACAGACACCTCTCAGTATAAATAACATGTAGTTTAGTAGTCAGGGTTTGGGACAGACACCTCTCAGTATAAATAACATGTAGTTTAGGAGTCAGGGTTTGGGACAGACACCTCTCAGTATAAATAACATGTAGTTTAGGAGTCAGGGTTTGGGACAGACACCTCTCAGTATAAATAACATGTAGTTTAGGAGTCAGGGTTTGGGACAGACACCTCTCAGTATAAATAACATGAAGTTAGTAGTCAGGGTTTGGGACAGACAGCTCTCAGTATAAATAACATGTCGTTTAGTAGTCAGGGTTTGGGACAGACACCTCTCAGTATAAATAACATGTAGTTTAGGAGTCAGGGTTTGGATATCAAATCATCCATAGATGTATTCATAGGAGATATCAAATCATCCATAGGAGTATTCATAGGGGATATCAAATCATCCATAGGAGTATTCATAGGAGATATCAAATCATCCATATGAGTATTCATAGGAGATATCAAATCATCCATAGGAGTATTCATAGGAGATATCACATCATCCATAGGAGTATTCATAGGAGATATCAAATCATCCATAGGAGTATTCATAGGGTATATCAAATCATCCATAGGAGTATTCATAGGAGATATCACATCATCCATAGGAGTATTCATAGGAGATATCAAATCATCCATAGGAGTATTCATAGGAGATATCACATCATCCATAGGAGTATTCATAGGAGATATCAAATCATCCATAGGAGTATTCATAGGAGATATAAAATCATCCATAGGAGTATTCATAGGAGATATCAAATCATCCATAGGAGTATTCATAGGAGATATCAAATCATCCATAGGAGTATTCATAGGGAATATCAAATCATCCATAGGATCATTCATAGGAGATATCAAATCATCCATAGGAGTATTCATATAGGATATAAAATCATCCATAGGAGTATTCATAGGAGATATCAAATCATCCATAGAAGTATTCATATGGAATATCAAATCATCCATAGGAGTATTCATAGGAGATATCAAATCATCCATATGAGTATTCATAGGAGATATCAAATCATCCATAGGAGTATTCATAGGAGATATCAAATCATCCATAGGAGTATTCATAGGGTATATCAAATCATCCATAGGAGTATTCATAGGAGATATCAAATCATCCATAGGAGTATTCATAGGGGATATCAAATCATCCATAGGAGTATTCATAGGAGATATCAAATCATCCATATGAGTATTCATAGGGTATATCAAATCATCCATAGGAGTATTCATAGGAGATATCAAATCATCCATAGGAGTATTCATAGGAGATATCACATCATCCATAGGAGTATTCATAGGGAATATCAAATCATCCATAGGAGTATTCATAGGAGATATCAAATCATCCATATGAGTATTCATAGGAGATATCAAGTCATCCATAGGAGTATTCATAGGGTATATCAAATCATCCATAGGAGTATTCATAGGAGATATCACATCATCCATAGGAGTATTCATAGGGAATATCAAATCATCCATAGGAGATATCAAATCATCCATAGAAGTATTCATATGGAATATCAAATCATCCATAGGAGTATTCATAGGGGGTATAAAATCATCCATAGGAGTATTCATAGGAGATATCACATCATCCATAGGAGTATTCATATGGAATATCAAATCATCCATAGGAGTATTCTTTTAGACAACATGAAAAGGGGTCACAGTGAGTCTAAAAGATAGATAGTGTCTTTTAGGCCTATTAATGAAGCATAAACTACTACTACATGGGAAAGGCTACATGTGTGATTATTCATGCTATGCCATGGGGTGCTACATTAGTGTTAAGGGTTACAATATAGAGGATGATCTAATTGGAACAAGGTGAACACAGAGGTTTTAGTTAGTGAATATGGGGAGGGGGCGAATGAGGGTGTGCAGAGCATTAGTAGCATACTTCTATCACCGTGCGGTTAAAACACCTGACTTCACCTTAAATACTTTTTGTCCGTTGCCTTTTGTTTGCCATCTCCCTTGTCCTTGGCCGTGAGACATACTAGTCTACTTTCTCACAAACAGACAAGCAGGTAGATAACGTTAGACAGATGCCAAGCTGCGTGACCAGTAATAACGGTGAAGAGAAGAAGTAGGAGGGGACAGGGACACCACCCGTTCCCGCGTTCCCAGTGAATTCCTCTGCTTTTGCCTGGCGCGTGCCAGCACATTTAGTCATTCAGTCAGAGCTCCGATACACACTCTACCAGAGAGAGAGAGAGAGAGAGAGAGAGAGCAGAGAGAGAGAGAGAGAGAGAGAGAGAGAGAGAGAGAGAGAGAGAGAGAGCGAGAGAGAGAGAGAGAGAGAGAGAGAGAGAGAGAGAGAGAGAGAGAGAGAGAGAGAGAGAGAGAGAGAGAGAGAGAGAGAGAGAGAGAGAGAGAGAGAGAGAGAGAGAGAGAGAGAGAGAGAGAGAGAGAGAGAGAGAGAGAGAGAGAGAGAGAGAGAGAGAGAGAGAGAGAGAGAGAGAGAGAGAGAGAGAGAGAGAGAGAGAGAGAGAGAGAGAGAGAGAGAGAGAGAGAGAGAGAGAGAGAGAGAGAGAGAGAGAGAGAGAGAGTTCATTTTTATTGTTTATTTGACTTTTGTATATTATCTACCTCACTTGCTTTGGCAATGTTAACACATGTTTCCCATGCCAATAAAGCCCATTGAATTGAGAGTAGAGAGAGAGAGAGAGAGAGAGAGAGAGAGAGAGAGAGAGAGAGAGAGAGCAGGCAGAGAGCTCTCGGGAAACGTAACCACCACTCTATCTTCCCCGCGTAAAACCAGAGTGTCTAGATTGCTCTCTCCGACGGTGTCAAGTCTGTTGGAAGTCGAAGAGGAGAAACCGTTGGACTCTCACTGAACCAACTGCAAGCAACGAGGGAAATAGAAGAGTACGACTTGTTAAAATATTATCCGTCGGTTAGATGTAAAGGAGGCTATAGGGAGGCTGAAATCTAACTTGTGACATACTGAAGAAAATCCGAGTTTCTCTCTCCAGTTAGACCCGCTACCGGGGGTTAACACAACGGCTCCGTGTCGACATGGATAAAGTTAGACATTGGCTATTAGCTGCTATCAGCTTGCTGTTGACGGTTCGAGGAGAAGCCTATAAAGGTAAGACATTATATATGTTTTAATTTCTAAATGCAACCTGGTTTTCTGCGTTTAGAATCACGTCAGGTACGCTACGTTGTTACACCGGTGTTGTTCAGATGCTTTGTGTTTACATCGTGTCACACTTGACTTTTCTTTCATTCTTTGAAATCGGCCTAGCTTATTTAATTTGAGTTGGACCACAACAGTTCTGGATGCGTAGTGTTGAGCGGGTTGACAGTTAACGTTACTCGGCAGCCGTAATAACTTGTAATGTGATTAACCTGAAATGATCCTGCCACTTCGAAATGTAAGGGCTTCTATTTCCGTTACTTAGCCCAGTGTTGTTGTCAGGTGATTTGGTAACATGTTATCGTTTAAGACTTATTTGTGAACTCCGTAGGTAGAAATTGTTATGCTATGCATGCGTAAAGTGTTCCGGGTACGCTCGACATAGCGCTATCGATATCCCAATTCTGCTGCCTGAATTCTCAACTCAATTTATATTCAGGTTATAATCTAGAGTCAACCCAAACCCACACCGACCTGTTTTCGACCAAGTCGTGTTTTTTTGTTGTTGTTGACAATAATAGTCACATGAGTTTAGAGATGACAATGAGATAATAACCAACGCAATGAAGTTGCCACATCCAATAACTTTAATCAATGAGTTGGTTTTCAACATCATCGATATACAAAACTATAGGCTACTTGATATTTTATATGTTATTGATAACTTGTTGTGAAACAGGTCAATATGAACCGCCGTTCATTCCGTTAGTGGGCGACCGACATTAGCCTGTGAGTGCTTGACGAAACGGGCAGAGTGCGGGTAGCCACCCAATGCAATACAATACACCATTATATCGTGCGATCAGAGCTAATTGATTTTTACATTAAAGCAGTTTCATTTCTGTTTATTTAAAAAAATATATATAAATCGTTTTCACTGTGTAGTGAGGGAAGATACGTTTTATTGCGTTTACAACTCGCCAAATCAGCTGTCGTTCATCTGTCCGTGCTTTACGATAAAAACAAGTGCTTTATTTTTTAGCAGCCAGACAATAGAAAACGGACAGTCGAATGTATCCCGAGAAAACAAGATCTCATTTTTTCATAATTGTGTCACAATGAAGGTTTTCATTACTGTTATTTTCAGTAGGTTCAACCGTGTAACTTTAGGTCCATGTTTTTATATCGTATCATTGTATAGCCTAATGGTGTAATATGTTGAAGTAATTCATTTAAAATACAGTGGAAGTTCCACTTCCCAGAACTATCACATTTAAATCTATACATTTATATACACAAAAGTACATGAAAGTAAAACAACAAAATAATGTTTTTTTTCAGGTTTACCCTTCTTGCTATTTACACAGCGCCACACTAATGTCAGTATATTACTATCATAGAGGATACATGTTGTAGACGTGTAAAGTAAAGCTCATGGAAGTTCATTCTAATTGTATGGTAAAAGCTACAGTGTTCTCTCTACCCCTTTTACCCCGATGGGACTTAAAATGGTATTATTCGTCTCCTGAAAGGGGTCATTTTTGAGCAGTCTGGACAATAGATCTACTCTGTATGTTAGCAGGGCATTATGTTCATTCTGATCATCTTCATGAATAGTAAATGCAGAGACCGTGTTTTTAGTACTGTTTTAATGTTAGCCCTTTATCACGTTATTCACAAAAAAGCTTTCACGTTTAGGAGTAACGCAGAGCGGCAGGTAGCCTAGTGGTTAGAGCGTTGGACTAGTAACCGTAAGGTTGCAAGATTGAATCCTCTGAGCTGACAAGGTACAAATCTGTCGTTCTGCCCCTGAACAAGGCAGTTAACCCACTGTCCCTAGGCCGTCATTGAAAATAAGAATTTGTTCTTAACTGACTTGCCTAGTTAAATAAATGGTTTTCTACAGTCACTGGTTTAATAGATAACAATGTGTCTGAAGGTTTTGGACAGATAATGTTTTCATAAGGTTATAGATAGTACATTTAGTTAAGAGGGAAAGAGAGCAGAGAAGCCTGTCAGTTAGTTTTTGGTGCGTAGACTGATGCTGTGTGTGTTTGTGTTCGATAAGGTGAGGGTGTAGTTCCTCGGAAGGCCTGATGGGGGCAGCATGGTACACTTATTAGAGTCATCATCTGTTCTGCACTCAGAGTAAGAAGATCATAACGGCTTTGAGAGTGAGACCACAAGCCAGGTACATCGTGTTAGGTGTTATCTGGTGTGGGGTGAGCAACCACCGTTTCACCTTGGTGAAAAAAAGTTCATTCGGTTGTTTGTTCGACATCCTGTATTTCTCAGACTGTGGGGCGTATGGTTAACATTTTCAGTCAAGTAAGATTTACAAAATGCAACCAACTTTGAATGATACACACAAATTGATTAATGTCAACATCAGAAAAGCCAAACATTTCAAGACATCCCTCATCAAATGTTTCTGGAGTAATTTCAGTCCTTTCTATGTGAGGTTTATCAGTCTTGACTTGTGGTGTAAATTGGCAGCATGATGAAGGGAGTGTGTGTGTGTGTGTGTGTGTGTGTGTGTGTGTGTGTGTGTGTGTGTGTGTGTGTGTGTGTGTGTGTGTGTGTGTGTGTGTGTGTGTGTGTGTGTGTGTGTGTGTGTGTGTGTGTGTGAGTTTCAGTGTGTGTGTGAGTTTCAGTGTGTGTGCGTTGGTGTATTAGGGGGAGATTTATAGACGAGGTGTGCTACGCTCCAGGTTCCCCCTGGCACTCAGGTCGTCGATAAATGTGGTTCCTAATTGCATGAGTGTAAAGATATAAAGTAGGAACTAATCAATCAGAACTCCCCCTCTCCCCCCTGTCTCCTCTCCCCCCTGTCTCTCCCCCCTGGAGGCATCCCCTGTCTCCTCTCCCCCCTGTCTCCTCTCCCCCCTGTCTCCTCTCCCCCCTGGATGCATCCCCTCTCCTCTCCCCCCTGTCTCCTCTCCCCCCTGTCTCCTCCCTCCCCCTCTCTCCTCTCCCCCCTGGAAGCATCCCCTGTCTCCTCTCCCCCCTGTCTCCTCTCCCCTCCTGTCTCCTCTTCCCCCTGTCTCCTCTCCCCCCCTGTCTCCTCTCCCCTCCTGTCTCCTCTCCCCCCTGTCTCCTCTTCCCCCTGTCTCCTCTCCCCCCCTGTCTCCTCTCCCCCCTGGAAGCATCCCCTGTCTCCTCTCCCCCCTGTCTCCTCTCCCCTCCTGTCTCCTCTTCCCCCTGTCTCCTCTCCCCCCCTGTCTCCTCTCCCCTCCTGTCTCCTCTCCCCTCCTGTCTCCTCTCCCCCCTGTCTCCTCTCCCCCCTGTCTCCTCTCCCCCCTGTCTCCTCTCCCCCCCTGTCTCCTCTCCCCCCCTGTCTCCTCTCCCCCCCTGTCTCCTCTCCCCCCTGTCTCCTCTCCCCCCCTGTCTCCTCTCCCCCCTGTCTCCTCTCCCCCCCTGTCTCCTCTCCCCACTGGATACATCCCCTGTCTCCTCTCCCCCCCTGTCTCCTCTCCCCTCCTGTCTCCTCTCCCCCCTGTCTCCTCTTCCCCCTGTCTACTCTCCCCCCTGTCTACTCTCCCCCCCTGTCTACTCTCCCCCCCTGTCTCCTCTCCCCCCTGTCTCCTCTCCCCCCTGTCTCCTCTCCCCCCCTGTCTCCTCTCCCCACTGGATACATCCCCTGTCTCCTCTCCCCCCCTGTCTCCTCTCCCCTCCTGTCTCCTCTCCCCCCTGTCTCCTCTTCCCCCTGTCTCCTCTCCCCCCCTGTCTCCTCTCCCCCCCTGTCTCCTCTCCCCCCCTGTCTCCTCTCCCCCCCTGTCTCCTCTCCCCCCCTGTCTCCTCTCCCCCCCTGTCTCCTCTCCCCCCTGTCTCCTCTCCCCCCTTGTCTCCTCTCCCCCCTTGTCTCCTCTTCCCCCTGTCTCCTCTCCCCCCCTGTCTCCTCTCCCCCCCTGTCTCCTCTCCCCCCCTGTCTCCTCTCCCCACTGGATACATCCCCTGTCTCCTCTCCCCCCCTGTCTCCTCTCCCCTCCTGTCTCCTCTCCCCCCTGTCTCCTCTTCCCCCTGTCTCCTCTCCCCCCCTGTCTCCTCTCCCCCCCTGTCTCCTCTCCCCCCCTGTCTCCTCTCCCCCCCTGTCTCCTCTCCCCCCCTGTCTCCTCTCCCCCCCTGTCTCCTCTCCCCCCTGTCTCCTCTCCCCCCTTGTCTCCTCTTCCCCCTGTCTCCTCTCCCCCCCTGTCTCCTCTCCCCCCTGTCTCCTCTCCCCCCCTGTCTCCTCTCCCCCCCTGTCTCCTCTCCCCCCCTGTCTCCTCTCCCCCCCTGTCTCCTCTCCCCCCTGTCTCCTCTCCCCCCCTGTCTCCTCTCCCCCCTCTGTCTCCTCTTCCCCCTTGTCTCCTCTTCCCCCTGTCTCCTCTCCCCCCCTGTCTCCTCTCCCCCCCTGTCTCCTCTCCCCACTGGATGCATCCCCTGTCTCCTCTCCCCCCTGTCTCCTCTCCCCCTTGTCTCCTCTCCCCCCCTGTCTCCCCTCCCCCCTGGATGCATCCTAATACTCTAATGTGGTCTCCTCTCCCCCCTGGATGCATCCCCTGTCTCCTCTCCCCCCTGTCTCCTCTCCCCCCCCTGTCTCCTCTCCCCCCTGGATGCATCCTAATACTCTAATGTGGTCTCCTCTCCCCCTGGATGCATCCTAATACTCTAATGTGGTCTCCTCTCCCCCTGGCTGCATCCTAATACCCTAATGTGGTCTCCTCTCCCCCTGGATGCATCCTAATACTCTAATGTGGTCTCCTCTCCCCCTGGATGTATCTTAATACCCTAATGTGGTCTCCTCTCCCCCCTGGATGCATCCTAATACCCTAATGTGGTCTCCTCTCCCCCCTGGATGCATCCTAATACCCTAATGTGGTCTCCTCTCCCCCCTGGATGCATCCTAACACTCTAATGTGGTCTCCTCTCCACCTGGATGTATCCTAATACCCTAATGTGGTCTCCTCTCCCCCCTGGATGCATCCTAATACCCTAATGTGGTCTCCTCTCCCCCTGGCTGCATCCTAATACCCTAATGTGGTCTCCTCTCCCCCTGGATGTATCTTAATACCCTAATGTGGTCTCCTCTCCCCCCTGGATGTATCCTAATACCCTAATGTGGTCTCCTCTCCCCCTGGATGTATCTTAATACCCTAATGTGGTCTCCTCTCCACCTGGATGTATCCTAATACCCTAATGTGGTCTCCTCTCCCCCCTGGATGTATCTTAATACCCTAATGTGGTCTCCTCTCCCCCCTGGATGTATCCTAATACCCTAATGTGGTCTCCTCTCCCCCTGGATGTATCCTAATACCCTAATGTGGTCTCCTCTCCCCCTGGATGTATCTTAATACCCTAATGTGGTCTCCTCTCCTTGCCTTCACATGTTCAGGAAAAACTCTTTGTTCTCCTCCTAACATGCTGAAGCTGCTAAAGAGCTGTTTACCTTCCGTCTCTCCTGGCCTGTGATATCCCTATCAACTCTGTCTGTTTACCTTCCGTCTCTCCTGGCCTGTGATATCCCTATCAACTCTGTCTGTTTACCTTCCGTCTCTCCTGGCCTGTGATATCCCTGTCAACTCTGTCTGTTTACCTTGGTCTCTCCTGGCCTGTGATATCCCTGTCAACTCTTTCTGTTTACCTTCCGTCTCTCCTGGCCTGTGATATCCCTGTCAACTCTGTCTGTTTACCTTCCGTCTCTCCTGGCCTGTGATATCCCTATCAACTCTGTCTGTTTACCTTCCGTCTCTCCTGGCCTGTGATATCCCTGTCAACTCTGTCTGTTTACCTTCCGTCTCTCCTGGCCTGTGATATCCCTGTCAACTCTGTCTGTTTACCTTGGTCTCTCCTGGCCTGTGATATCCCTGTCAACTCTGTCTGTTTACCTTCCGTCTCACCTGGCCTGTGATATCCCTGTCAACTCTGTCTGTTTACCTTCCGTCTCTCCTGGCCTGTGATATCCCTATCAACTCTGTCTGTTTACCTTCCGTCTCTCCTGGCCTGTGATATCCCTATCAACTCTGTCTGTTTACCTTCCGTCTCTCCTGGCCTGTGATATCCCTGTCAACTCTTTCTGTTTACCTTCCGTCTCTCCTGGCCTGTGATATCCCTATCAACTCTGTCTGTTTACCTTCCGTCTCTCCTGGCCTGTGATATCCCTATCAACTCTGTCTGTTTACCTTCCGCCTCTCCTGGCCTGTGATATCCCTGTCAACTCTGTCTGTTTATCTTGGTCTCTCCTGGCCTGTGATATCCCTGTCAACTCTGTCTGTTTAACCAGGCACATTACATTACACACAGCTCAGAGCTGGAGTCTTTTGTTAGGTTAACTGCCTTCTCCCCTGCCCATGAAACATGCCTAGTTTTCTGATAGAGGTTAGCCGTGTGTTGGGGGTGGGGGTGCGTTTGTGTGTCTATCTGTGTGTGAAAGTGCGTTTGTGTGTGTGTGTGTGTGTGTGTGTGTGTGTGTGTGTGTGTGTGTGTGTGTGTGTGTGTGTGTGTGTGTGTGTGTGTGTGTGTGTGTGTGTGTATTGCAGAGTGACTGCTGCGGCGCAGACTGATAGTTTCCCTGTTGGTCGTCGTAGCGACCCGTTACGTTGACTAAAACGACAACGACAACACATCAGCTGTTTGAAGATAAAGATAAAACAAGAACCCCATTTGAAGTTTAGATATAATTGAGTTTGTTTTTTTACCATCCTATCCGTCTCAGAGATAATAGAGACTTTCCCCTGAAAGGTGTGTTGGCGGGTGGCAGGCAGATTCCATTGTTTGAGCCAGTGGACAAATGAAATTAAATATGCAAGCAGCAAGTTTTAAAACGGTTTCATCAACAGCAGAGGAAAACCTTGGTGCTTGGTGATTGATGACGGTACAAAGCAGAGTGAAGAGAGGAGAGTCTACATTTAGTTGCTTCTGTGTTCCCCCCCCCCCCCCCTGCTTTATTATAATTGATAAAAGGCAGGAAGTGGTGTCAGGAAGTGGTGTCAGGAAGTGGTGTCAGGAAGTGGTGTCAGGAAGTGGTGTCAGGAAGTGGTGTCAGGAAGTGGAGGATCCAGAGTGGCGGTTTAAGGCATCTCAGTGCTAGAGGCGTCACCTACAGACACCCTGGTTCAAACCTGGGCTGTATCACAACCGGCTGTGATCGGGAGTCCCGTAGGGCAGTGCACATTTGTGCCCAGCATCGTCCGGATTAGAGGGAGGGTTTGGCCGGGGTAGGCTATCATTGTGAAATAATAATGGGACCTCACGATACGATATTGTGACGATAATTAGGTGCCGATACGATATGTATTGTGATTCTCACAGTTCTCTATGAAGGATATTGTGATTTGATACTGCAAGTCTATTGTGATTTGATGAACATATTGGTCACCATATGTCTGTGAGAGAGAGAGAGAGAGAGAGAGAGAGAGAGAGAGAGAGAGAGAGAGAGAGAGAGAGAGAGAGAGAGAGAGAGAGAGAGAGAGAGAGAGAGAGAGAGAGAGAGAGAGACAGAGACAGAGACAGAGACAGAGACAGAGACAGAGACAGAGACAGAGAGAGAGAGAGAGAGAGAGAGAGAGAGAGAGAGAGAGAGAGAGAGAGAGAGAGAGAGAGAGAGAGAGAGAGAGAGAGAGAGAGAGAGAGACAGAGACAGAGACAGAGACAGAGACAGAGACAGAGACAGAGACAGAGACAGACAGACAGAGACAGACAGACAGACAGACAGACAGACAGACAGACAGACAGACAGACAGACAGACAGACAGACAGACAGACAGACAGACAGACAGACAGAGCCATGATAAAACTAGCCAGGGAAATAAAATAGTAGCTGAAACCATGTCACTATTTAAAAAGAAGATGGAGAACCACCTATTGGTGCGCTGGGAGTCGGGAAACAAGTTCAGGGAGTTTATCATTTAATAAACAAATGAACAAAATAAGAAACACGACCACCGCAAAGACAGGAAACTGGAACAGAAACAATGACGCCTGGGGAAGGAACCAAAGGGAGGGACATATATAGGGAAGGAACCAAAGGGAGTGACATATATAGGGAAGGAACCAAAGGGAGGGACAGATATAGGGAAGGAACCAAAGAGAGTGACAGATATAGGGAAGGAACCAAAGAGAGTGACATATATAGGGAAGGAACCAAAGGGAGTGACATATATAGAGAAGGAACCAAAGGGAGTGACATATATAGAGAAGGAACCAAAGGGAGGGACATATATAGAGAAGGAACCAAAGGGAGGGACATATATAGAGAAGGAACCAAAGAGAGTGACATATATAGAGAAGGAACCAAAGGGAGGGACATATATAGAGAAGGAACCAAAGGGAGTGACATATATAGGGAAGGAACCAAAGGGAGTGACATATATAGGGAAGGAACCAAAGGGAGGGACATATATAGGGAAGGAACCAAAGGGAGGGACATATATAGGGAAGGAACCAAAGAGAGGGACATATATAGGGAAGGAACCAAAGGGAGGGACATATATAGGGAAGGAACCAAAGGGAGGGACATATATAGGGAAGGAACCAAAGGGAGTGACATATATAGGGAAGGAACCAAAGGGAGTGACATATATAGGGAAGGAACCAAAGGGAGTGACATATATAGGGAAGGAACCAAAGGGAGGGACATATATAGGGAAGGAACCAAAGGGAGTGACATATATAGGGAAGGAACCAAAGGGGAGTGACATATATAGGGAAGGAACCAAATGGAGTGACATATATAGGGAAGGAACCAAAGAGAGTGACATAGATAGAGAAGGAACCAAAGGGAGTGACATATATAGGGAAGGAACCAAAGGGAGGGACATATATAGGGAAGGAACCAAAGGGAGGGACAGATATAGGGAAGGAACCAAAGAGAGTGACATATATAGAGAAGGAACCAAAGGGAGTGACAGATATAGGGAAGGAACCAAAGGGAGTGACATATATAGGGAAGGAACCAAAGGGAGGGACATATATAGGGAAGGAACCAAAGGGAGGGACATATATAGGGAAGGAACCAAAGGGAGTGACATATATAGGGAAGGAACCAAAGGGAGGGACATATATAGGGAAGGAACCAAAGGGAGGGACAGATATAGGGAAGGAACCAAAGAGAGTGACATATATAGAGAAGGAACCAAAGGGAGTGACAGATATAGGGAAGGAACCAAAGGGAGTGACATATATAGGGAAGGAACCAAAGGGAGGGACAGATATAGGGAAGGAACCAAAGAGAGTGACATATATAGGGAAGGAACCAAAGGGAGTGACATATATAGAGAAGGAACCAAAGGGAGTGACATATATAGGGAAGGAACCAAAGGGAGTGACATATATAGGGAAGGAACCAAAGGGAGGGACATATATAGGGAAGGAACCAAAGAGAGTGACATATATAGAGAAGGAACCAAAGGGAGGGACATATATAGAGAAGGAACCAAAGGGAGGGACATATATAGAGAAGGAACCAAAGAGAGTGACATATATAGAGAAGGAACCAAAGGGAGGGACATATATAGGGAAGGAACCAAAGGGAGTGACATATATAGGGAAGGAACCAAAGAGAGGGACATATATAGGGAAGGAACCAAAGGGAGGGACATATATAGGGAAGGAACCAAAGGGAGGGACATATATAGGGAAGGAACCAAAGGGAGTGACATATATAGGGAAGGAACCAAAGGGAGTGACATATATAGGGAAGGAACCAAAGGGAGGGACATATATAGGGAAGGAACCAAAGGGAGTGACATATATAGGGAAGGAACCAAAGGGAGTGACAGATATAGAGAAGGAACCAAAGGGAGTGACATATATAGGGAAGGAACCAAAGAGAGTGACATATATAGGGAAGGAACCAAAGAGAGTGACATATATAGGCCAGGAACCAAAGGGAGTGACAGATATAGGGAAGGTAATCAGGGAAGTGATGGAGTCCAGTAGAATTTGATGATGCGCAGGTGCGCGTAACGATGGTGACAGGTGCGCGTAACGATGGTGACAGGTGTGCGTAACGATGGTGAGAGGTGTGCGTAACGATGGTGACAGGTGTGCGTAACGATGGTGACAGGTGCGCGTAACGATGGTGACAGGTGTGCGTAACGATGGTGACAGGTGTGCGTAACGATGGTGACAGGTGCGCGTAACGATGGTGACAGGTGCGCGTAACGATGGTGACAGGTGCGCGTAACGATGGTGACAGGTGCGCGTAACGATGGTGACAGGTGTGCGTAACGATGGTGACAGGTGTGAGCGATAACGATGGTGACAGGTGTGCGTAACGATGGTGACAGGTGTGCGTAACGATGTCGACAGGTGCGCGTAACGATGGTGACAGGTGTGCGTAAGGATGGTGACAGGTGTGCGTAATGATGGTGACAGGTGTGCGTAAGGATGGTGACAGGTGTGCGTAACGATGGTGACAGGTGTGCGTAAGGATGGTGACAGGTGTGCGTAACGATGGTGACAGGTGTGAGCGATAACGGGCAGCCTGGTGACCTAGAGGCCGGCGAGAGAGCATGTGACACTATTGGATGAAAAAACACGTTGTTTTGGTGCAGGTACAGCCGACTAGCACTAGCTAAACTACAGTAGCAAAAAACAAGTTCTGTCTACCTACAGATTGATACTTGGAGTCAAGTATCGATATAATATTGTCCAAAAATGATATTTGTAAGTGTATTCAATTTGTTTCCCCATCAATAAAGCAAGGTAAAGTGTGTGTGTGTGTGTGTGTGTGTGTGTGTGTGTGTGTGTGTGTGTGTGTGTGTGTGTGTGTGTGTGTGTGTGTGTGTGTGTGTGTGTGTGTGTGTGTGTGTGTGTGTGTGTGTGTGTGTGTGTGGAAAGGAAACCCATTGATTTAACTGTTCACACACTGTGTAGACGACACACATTGACAATGAATCAAGTGGATGGTGTTACAACCCAGGAGGAGGTCCCTTTGTTTTCTGTGGTGACCCGTCCCGTACACACAGCTGAACATAGTAATCTCTTAAATCAGACAAATGAGAGAAGCACGGTGGTGTGTGTGTGTGTGTGTGTGTAGAAATGAAACCCAAGCACGCTGGTGTGTGTTAACATTTAATCTCTAAAGGGTTAAGACGGTTCACATAAACCCTCTATGACTGTTGCTGTAACCTGCCGTAAGAACTTCCCAGTCCCTATGTCACTGAGTCTCTGAGGTTCTAAGCAATAATAATGAATTATGACAGAGAGACGGGATGTTTGAAACGAAGAACCCTAATGACTCTGGCTGTTTGTCTCCACCATGGTTCATCACCACCCCCGGAGGAACACTACACATTCAATCATCAGCTGTTGATTTGCAAGTGATTTTATTTACATTCTGAGGAGGCGGTAAGAGTCTGATGTTGAGTCCTCTGTGTCTCTGTGTGTGTGTGTGTGTGTGTGTGTGTGTGTGTGTGTGTGTGTGTGTGTGTGTGTGTGTGTGTGTGTGTGTGTGTGTGTGTGTGTGTGTGTGTGTGTGTGTGTGTGTGTGTGTGTGTGTGTGTGAACGTCCAGGAACTCTGAACTTCACTAATTAATGCTCCAAGGATCTCTACATTGTTATTAATGACAAACAAGAGAAGGATGGAGGGAGGAGAGTAGGAGATGAGGATGGGGAGAGGAGAGGAGGAGAAGAGGGAGGGGGAAGAGGATGAGGATGGGGAGGAGGAAGGGGAGAGGAGAAGATAATGGGGAGAGGAGAAGATAATGGGGAGAGGAGAGGAGAGGAGGAGAAGAGGGAGAGGGAAGGGGATGGGGAGAGAAGAAGAGGATGGGGAGAGGAGAAGAGGATGGGGAGAGGGAAGAGGAAGGGGAGAGGAGAAGATAATGGGGAGAGGAGAAGATAATAGGGGGAGGAGAGGAGAGGAGGAGAAGAAGGAGAGGGAAGAGGATGGGGAGAGGAGAAGAGGATGGGGAGAGGAGAAGAGGATGGGGAGAGGGAAGAGGAAGGGGAGAGGAGAAGATAATGGGGAGAGGAGAACGAGGGGAGGGCCTTGAAAAAATCACGTGACAAAAAAAACAAAAAAAATCAGACTTGGTTTTCAGACCTGTGTGATGTTTCACATACATTTTTCACATGACTCAGACACGTGGTTTCCTAACATTTCACATGATAGAAGTGTGCCTTTGTAACCCCCGGGATTAGAACCCAGATCTTCCACAGGAGAAGCCAACGTCTTGACCATTCAACCAAGAATGCCAGCGCTAGGTGGGGCTACCTCACATGACCATGACCAACCATGACCAACACATGTTCGCTATACTTTCACATGTGCATTTTATATATTTTTTTATGTCAACTAGGGCTGTCAAACGATTCAAAAAATGTAATCGAGATTATTGCAGGATTTGCTGTGATTTATCACGAATAATTGCAAATTAATAATTTGCTCAAATTTAGCTGTAATTTAAGATTTTTTATACCAAAAATATTTCAAGAATATTGCCGTTTTTGATTTTGCCCAAAGTAACGGGTATCAAAATCAGGTAAATTGATGAACACTTTCCTTTAACCTCAGGTAACTTGTTTTGACACCGCAATGTTGTTTTTAGAATGTGTTCAGTGTATTTAGAATGTTTTCAGTGTATTTAGGATGTTTTCAGTGTATTTAGAATGTTTTCAGTGTATTTAGGATGTTTTCAGTGTATTTAGTATGTTTTCAGTGTATTTAGAATGTTTTCAGGGTATTTTAGATGTTTTCAGTATATTTAGAATGTTTTCAGTGTATTTAGAATGTTTTCAGTGTATTTAGAATGTTTCAGTGTATTTAGAATGTTTTCAGTGTATTTAGAATGTTTTCAGTGTATTTAGAATGTTTCAGTGTATTTAGAATGTTTTCAGTGTATTTTGGATGTTTTCAGTGTATTTAGAATGGTTTCAGTATATTTAGGATGTTTTCAGTGTATTTTGGATGTTTTCAGTATATTTAGAATGTTTTCAGAGTATTTAGAATGTTTCAGTGTATTTAGAATGTTTTCAGTGTATTTAGAATGTTTTCAGTGTATTTTGGATGTTTTCAGTGTATTTTGGATGTTTTCAGTGTATTTAGAATGTTTTCAGTGTATTTAGAATGTTTTCAGTGTATTTTGGATGTTTTCAGTGTATTTAGAATGTTTTCAGACAATGCGGCTTTAAAATAAATTGTGCACTAAAGAAGAGAGGCCTGCCAAAGTAGCACCCCGAATGGATGGCTAGGAAATAAGAAATCATTATTTTTAACAAGCTTTAATTATTATATTCAGATAGGCTAATTTACCTTTTTTACACAATGGCATTACAGAATTTGCCATTCCACATGTGGAAACATTGCTAGTGCGACATGCTACCTTTTCACCAGCACATGTGATAGAGGATGGAGGAGAGGAGGATGGGAGGAGAGGAGGATGGGAGGGGAGGAGGATGGGAGGAGGATGGGAGGAGAGGAGGATGGGAGGAGAGGAGGAGAGAGGAGGATGGGAGGAGAGGAGGATGGGAGGAGAGGAGGAGAGAGGAGGATGGGAGGAGAGGAGGAGAGAGGAGAATGGGAGGAGAGGAGGATGGGAGGAGAGGAGGATAGAGGAGGAGAGAGGAGGAGGAGGAGAGGAGGATGGGAGGAGAGGAGGATGGGAGGAGAGGAGGATGGAGGAGAGGAGGAGAGAGGAGGATGGGAGGAGAGGAGGATGGGAGGAGGATGGGAGGAGAGGAGGATGGGAGGATGGGAGGAGGATGGAGGAGAGGAGGATGGGAGGAGAGGAGGATGGGAGGAGAGGAGGATGGGAGGAGGATGGAGGAGAGGAGGAGAGGAGGATGGGAGGAGGATGGAGGAGAGGAGGATGGGAGGAGAGGAGGATGGGAGGAGAGGAGGATGGGAGGAGGATGGGGGAGAGGAGGATGGGAGGAGAGGAGGAGGAGAGGAGGATGGAGGAGAGGAGGATGGGAGGATGGGAGGAGAGAGGAGGATGGGAGGAGAGGAGGATGGGAGGAGGATGGGAGGAGGATGGAGGAGAGGAGGATGGGAGGATGGGAGGAGAGGAGCATGGGAGGAGGATGGAGGAGAGGAGGAGAGGAGGATGGGAGGAGAGGAGGATGGGAGGAGAGGAGGATGGGAGGAGGATGGAGGAGAGGAGGATGGGAGGAGAGGAGGATGGGAGGAGGATGGAGGAGAGGAGGATGGGAGGAGAGGAGGATGGGAGGAGGATAGAGGATGGAGGAGAGGAGGATGGGAGGAGGATGGAGGAGAGGAGGAGAGGAGGAGAGGAGGATGGGAGGAGAGGAGGATGGGAGGATGGGAGGATGGAGGAGAGGAGGATGGAGGAGAGGAGGATGGGAGGAGAGGAGGATGGGAGGAGAGGAGGATTGGAGGAGAGGAGGATGAAAGGAGGATGGAGGAGAGGAGGATGGGAGGAGAGGAGGATGGGAGGAGAGGAGGATGGGAGGAGGATGGAGGAGAGGAGGATGGGAGGAGGATAGAGGATGGAGGAGAGGAGGATGGGAGGAGGATGGGAGGAGAGGAGGATGGGAGGAGGATGAGGATAGAGGATGGGAGGAGAGGAGGATGGGAGGAGGATGGAGGATAGAGGATGGGAGAAGAGGAGGATGGGAGGAGGATGGGAGGAGAGGAGGATGGGAGGAGAGGAGGATGGAGGATGGAGGATGGGAGGAGAGGAGGATGGGAGGAGGATGGAGGATAGAGGATGGAGGAGAAGAGGATGGGAGAGGAGGAGGATGGGAGGAGGATGAAGGATAGAGGATGGGAGGAGAGGAGGATTGGAGGAGGATGGAGGATAGAGGATGGAGGATAGAGGATGGAGGATAGAGGATGGAGGATAGAGGATGGAGGATAGAGGATGGGAGGAGAGGAGGATGGAGGATAGAGGATGGGAGGAGAGGAGGATGGGAGGAGGATGGAGGATAGAGGATGGGAGGAGAGGAGGATGGGAGGAGGATGGAGGATGGAGGATAGAGGATGGAGGAGAAGAGGATGGAGGATAGAGGATGGAGGATAGAGGATGGGAGGAGAGGAGGATGGAGGATGGGAGGAGGATGAAGGTAGAAACAAAGCATGTATCTGTGTTGACGGTAGACCTTACCTGACCCTAACCTGACCCTAACCTGACCCTTACCTGACCCTAACGACTCAGGAGCTGGCAGGGTGATAGGTTCCTGCTTTAATCACCACCTGTATCTGTCTGTGTTGACGGTAGACCTTACCTGACCCTTACCTGACCCTTACCTTACCTAACCTGACCCTAACCTGACCCTAACCTGACCCTAACCTGACCCTTACCTGACCCTTACCTGACCCTAACCTGACCCTAACCTGACCCTAACCTGACCCTAACCTGACCCGTACCTGACCCTAACGACTCAGGAGCTGGCAGGGTGATAGGTTCCTGCTTTAATCACCACCTTTGGGTGATTGTGGGTGAATTGAAATTGATTTTGTCATGACACCTCTTTGATTGTGGATCAGGTTAGCCTTGTAGAACGTGATTTGACATGGAGAGTGCTTTAGAAACGGTTAGCCTTGTAGAACGTGATTTGACATGGAGAGTGCTTTAGAAACGGTCAAATTAATATGGTAAAGATGTAGCCTATGTTCTTTTTGACAGTGTGGTCAATACGCCATTGATCTAGATGTAAACATGTTCAAACACAACACTTGTTCTCAGAATCGAGACGATGCCTTCAGACCATAACCTTTGAGACTGTCACTAAATTACTGATTTCATTCCCACTGCGTCAATGTAAAGTTGTGCTCAAGGTCCATAGGAGAAACTTTGAGGGAAAGCTGTTCTGCCCAAGACCAGTCTGCTCGGTGGGTTGACCTTTCACCCTAGTCTCTGTGTGTTTATCAGGCTCCTGTCATTGGTAGGAGCTGGGTAATATGGGAAAAATATCACATCACAATATTTTGTGATAGAAAGGCAGGAACCTAGGAAGAAACCTAGAGGCTATGAGGGGTGGCCAGTCTTCTTCTGGCTGTGCCCGGTGGAGAGGAACCAGGCTATGAGGGGTGGCCAGTCTTCTTCTGGCTGTGCCCGGTGGAGAGGAACCAGGCTATGAGGGGTGGCCAGTCCTCTTCTGGCTGTGCCCGGTGGAGAGGAACCAGGCTATGAGGGGTGGCCAGTCCTCTTCTGGCTGTGCCCGGTGGAGAGGAACCAGGCTATGAGGGGTGGCCAGTCCTCTTCTGGCTGTGCCCGGTGGAGAGGAACCAGGCTATGAGGGGTGGCCAGTCCTCTTCTGGCTGTGCCCGGTGGAGAGGAACCAGGCTATGAGGGGTGGCCAGTCCTCTTCTGGCTGTGCCCGGTGGAGAGGAACCAGGCTATGAGGGGTGGCCAGTCCTCTTCTGGCTGTGCCCGGTGGAGAGGAACCAGGCTATGAGGGGTGGCCAGTCCTCTTCTGGCTGTGCCCGGTGGAGAGGAACCAGGCTATGAGGGGTGGCCAGTCCTCTTCTGGCTGTGCCCGGTGGAGAGGAACCAGGCTATGAGGGGTGGCCAGTCCTCTTCTGGCTGTGCCCGGTGGAGAGGAACCAGGCTATGAGGGGTGGCCAGTCCTCTTCTGGCTGTGCCCGGTGGAGAGGAACCAGGCTATGAGGGGTGGCCAGTCCTCTTCTGGCTGTGCCCGGTGGAGAGGAACCAGGCTATGAGGGGTGGCCAGTCCTCTTCTGGCTGTGCCCGGTGGAGAGGAACCAGGCTATGAGGGGTGGCCAGTCCTCTTCTGGCTGTGCCCGGTGGAGAGGAACCAGGCTATGAGGGGTGGCCAGTCCTCTTCTGGCTGTGCCC
Organism: Salvelinus alpinus; assembly: GCF_045679555.1. Classification (NCBI taxonomy): domain Eukaryota; kingdom Metazoa; phylum Chordata; class Actinopteri; order Salmoniformes; family Salmonidae; genus Salvelinus; species Salvelinus alpinus. Next base: position 6,276,141 of record NC_092115.1, on the reverse strand, counting down.
GGTGGAGAGGAACCAGGCTATGAGGGGTGGCTAGTCCTCTTCTGGCTGTGCCCGGTGGAGAGGAACCAGGCTATGAGGGGTGGCCAGTCCTCTTCTGGCCCGGTGGAGATTATGAGAGTAAATGGACATTTAATGTCAGATTGTTCTTCAAGATGTTCATAGATGTTCAAACATTCATAGATGACCTCCTCAGACTGTGGTTCTGTAAACATCCCTCTGACCACATCAGACTGTGGTTCTGTAAACATCCCTCTGACCACATCAGACTGCCTACTGTGTGTGTGTTTGGTTCTCTCAGATGGCCTCTTTTGTTTGCCCTGAACCACAGCGTAACTGATTCCAGAAATGGGTTGGCAGTGTGTGTGTGTGTTAATAGCATTACTGTACTCTCCATTCGTTGTGAAGTATAGTCACATTGGAGCTGTGTGTGTGTGTGTCCTCTCCCCTCCTCTCCCTTCACCTCCCAGCCCTCTCCCTTCACCTCCCAGCGGTCTCCGCTCCTCTCCCTTCACCTCCCAGCCCTCTCCCTTCACCTCCCAGCGGTCTCCGCTCCTCTCCCTTCACCTCCCAGCCCTCTCCTCTTCTCTCCCTTCCCCTCCCAGCCCTCTCCTCTCCCTTCACCTCCCAGCCCTCTCTCCTCCTCTCCCTTCACCTCCCAGCCCTCTCTCCTCCTCTCCCTTCACCTCCCAGCCCTCTCCTCTCCCTTCCCCTCCCAGCCCTCTCCTCTCCCTTCACCTCCCAGCCCTCTCCTCCCCCTTCACCTCCCAGCCCTCTCTGCTCTTCTCCGCTCCTCTCCGCTTCTCTCCCTTCACCTCCCAGCCCTCTCCTCTCCCTTCCCCTCCCAGCCCTCTCCTCTCCCTTCACCTCCCAGCCCTCTCCTCTCCCTTCACCTCCCAGCCCTCTCCCTTCACCTCCCAGCGGTCTCCGCTCCTCTCCCTTCACCTCCCAGCCCTCTCCCTTCACCTCCCAGCGGTCTCCGCTCCTCTCCCTTCACCTCCCAGCCCTCTCCTCTTCTCTCCCTTCCCCTCCCAGCCCTCTCCTCTCCCTTCACCTCCCAGCCCTCTCTCCTCCTCTCCCTTCACCTCCCAGCCCTCTCTCCTCCTCTCCCTTCACCTCCCAGCCCTCTCCTCTCCCTTCCCCTCCCAGCCCTCTCCTCTCCCTTCACCTCCCAGCCCTCTCCTCCCCCTTCACCTCCCAGCCCTCTCTGCTCTTCTCCGCTCCTCTCCGCTTCTCTCCCTTCACCTCCCAGCCCTCTCCTCTCCCTTCCCCTCCCAGCCCTCTCCTCTCCCTTCACCTCCCAGCCCTCTCCTCTCCCTTCACCTCCCAGCCCTCTCTGCTCTTCTCCGCTCCTCTCCGCTCCTCTCCCTTCACCTCCCAGCCCTCTCCTCTTCTCTCCCTTCCCCTCCCAGCCCTTTCCTCTCCCTTCACCTCCCAGCCCTCTCCTCTCCCTTCACCTCCCAGCCCTCTCCGCTCCTCTCCGCTCCTCTCCGCTCCTCTCCGCTTCTCTCCCTTCACCTCCCAGCCCTCTCCTCTCCCTTCACCTCCCAGCCCTCTCCTCTCCCTTCACCTCTCAGCCCTCTCCTCTTCTCTCCCTTCCCCTCCCAGCCCTCTCCTCTCCCTTCACCTCCCAGCCCTCTCCTCTCCCTTCACCTCCCAGCCCTCTCCGCTCCTCTCCGCTTCTCTCCCTTCACCTCCCAGGCCTGATGACTCCTCTGCTCCTCTCCTCTTCTCTCCCTTCCCCTCCCAGCCCTCTCCTCTCCCTTCACCTCCCAGCCCTCTCCTCTCCCTTCACCTCCCAGCCCTCTCCGCTCTTCTCCGCTCCTCTCCGCTCCTCTCCCTTCACCTCCCAGCCCTCTCCTCTCCCTTCACCTCCCAGCCCTCTCCGCTCCTCTCCTCTTCTCTCCCTTCACCTCCCAGGCCTGATGACTCCTCCGCTCCTCTCCTCTTCTCTCCCTTCACCTCCCAGGCCTGATGACTCCTCCGCTCCTCTCCTCTCCTCTCCCTTCACCTCCCAGCCCTCTCCGCTCCTCTCCGCTTCTCTCCCTTCACCTCCCAGGCCTGATGACTCCTCTGCTCCTCTCCTCTTCTCTCCCTTCCCCTCCCAGCCCTCTCCTCTCCCTTCACCTCCCAGCCCTCTCCTCTCCCTTCACCTCCCAGCCCTCTCCGCTCCTCTCCGCTTCTCTCCCTTCACCTCCCAGGCCTGATGACTCCTCTGCTCCTCTCCTCTCCTCTCCCTTCACCTCCCAGCCCTCTCCGCTCCTCTCCTCTTCTCTCCCTTCACCTCCCAGGCCTGATGACTCCTCCGCTCCTCTCCTCTTCTCTCCCTTCACCTCCCAGGCCTGATGACTCCTCCGCTCCTCTCCTCTTCTCTCCCTTCACCTCCCAGGCCTGATGACTCCTCCGCTCCTCTCCTCTTCTCTCCCTTCACCTCCCAGGCCTGATGACTCCTCCGCTCCTCTCCTCTTCTCTCCCTTCACCTCCCAGGCCTGATGACTCCTCCGCTCCTCTCCTCTTCTCTCCCTTCACCTCCCAGGCCTGATGACTCCTCCGCTCCTCTCCTCTTCTCTCCCTTCACCTCCCAGGCCTGAACACTCCTCCGCTCCTCTCCTCTTCTCTCCCTTCACCTCCCAGGCCTGATGACTCCTCCGCTCCTCTCCGCTCCTCTCCCTTCACCTCCCAGGCCTGATGACTCCTCCGCTCCTCTCCTCTTCTCTCCCTTCACCTCCCAGGCCTGATGACTCCTCCGCTCCTCTCCTCTCCTCTCCCTTCACCTCCCAGGCCTGATGACTCCTCCGCTCCTCTCCGCTCCTCTCCCTTCACCTCCCAGGCCTGATGACTCCTCCGCTCCTCTCCTCTCCTCTTCTCTCCCTTCACCTCCCAGGCCTGATGACTCCTCCGCTCCTCTCCTCTTCTCTCCCTTCACCTCCCAGGCCTGATGACTCCTCCGCTCCTCTCCGCTCCTCTCCCTTCACCTCCCAGGCCTGATGACTCCTCCGCTCCTCTCCTCTCCTCTCCCTTCACCTCCCAGGCCTGATGACTCCTCCGCTCCTCTCCTCTTCTCTCCCTTCACCTCCCAGGCCTGATGACTCCTCCGCTCCTCTCCGCTCCTCTCCCTTCACCTCCCAGGCCTGATGACTCCTCCTCTCCTCTCCGCTCCTCTCCCTTCACCTCCCAGGCCTGATGACTCCTCCGCTCCTCTCCTCTTCTCTCCCTTCACCTCCCAGGCCTGATGACTCCTCCGCTCCTCTCCGCTCCTCTCCCTTCACCTCCCAGGCCTGATGACTCCTCCTCTTCTCTCCCTTCACCTCCCAGGCCTGATGACTCCTCCGCTCCTCTCCGCTCCTCTCCCTTCACCTCCCAGGCCTGATGACTCCTCTGCCCTGTAATTTATTTAGTGCGTGTCAAACACTGATTAGGGGGTGGCTTCTTAAGCTTCAAAAGATGTTGGCATCATCTTTCTCTGGATGTTGTTGTGTGCTGCCTCTTTTACACGAGGCCTGCAGCTGTGTCTCAATACGGAGGGGATTTAATATATACACTGAACAAAAATATAAATAGAAGCATATAGCAATTTCAAAGATTTTACTGAGTTACAGTTCATTTAAGGAAATCAGTAAATTGAAATAAATTAATGAATTATGTCCTAATCTATGGATTTCACATGACTGGGAATACAGATATGCAGCTGTTGGGCAAAGACATCTTTAAAAAAAATGAAAAAGTTAGGGGCGTGGATCAGAAAAGCAGTCAGTATCTGGTGTGACCACCATTTCCCTCATGCAGCACGACACATCTCCTTCACATAGAGTTGATCAGGCTGTTGATTGTGGCCTGTGGAATGTTGTCCCACTCCTTGACGATGGCTGTGTGAAGTTGCTGGATATTGGTGGGAACTGGAACACACTGTCGTACACGTCGATCCAGAGCATCCCAAACATGCTCAATGGGTGACACGTCTGGTGAGTATGCTGGTCATGGAAGATCTGGGACATTTTCAGCTTCCAGGAATTGTCTACAGATCTTTCCGACACGGGGCCGTGCATTATCATGCTAAAACATGTGCCGGCGACGGATGATGTTATACCTGCCCCATACCATAACCCCACCGCCACCGTGGGGCACTCTGTTCACAACGTTGACAGCAAAGTGCTCGCCCACACGACGCCATACACGTGGACTGCGTTTTTGAAGCCAGTTGGACTTACTGCCAAATTCTCTAAAATGACGTTATGGTAGAGAAATTAACGTTCAATTCTCTGGCAACAGCTCTGGTGGACATTCCTGCAGTCAGCATGCGGATTGCGCATTACCTAAAAACTTTAGACATCTGTGGTATTGTGTTGTGTGACAAAACTGCACATTTTAGAGTGGCCTTTTATTGGCCTTCAATTGTCCCCAGCACAAGGTGCACCTGTGTAATGATCATGCTGTTTAATCAGATTCTTGATATGCCACACCTGTCAGGTGGATGGATTATCTTGGCAAAGGAGAAATGTTCACTAACAGGGATGTAAACAAATGTGATTCACAACATTTGACAGAGATAATATTTTTTGTGAGGAACATTTCTGGGAACTTTTATTTCACAACACTTTACATTGTTGTGTCTGTATTTGTGTTCAGTGTAGTTACCATAGCAACAAAATACGGACATACTACAGTATACATACAGTGCCAGTCAAAAGTTTGGACACACCTACTCATTCCAGGTTCGTTATTTATTTGTACTATTTTCTACATTGTAGAATAATAGTGAAGACATCAAAACTATGAAATAACACATATGGAATTATGTAGTAACCAAAAAAGTGTTAAACAAATCAAAAATATATTTTATATTTGATATTCTTCAAAGTAGCCACCCTTTGCCTTGATGACAGCTTTGCACAATCTTGGCATTCTCTCAACCAGCTTGTGTGTGTGTGTGTGTGTGTGTGTGTGTGTGTGTGTGTGTGTGTGTTTCCTCATGGCCCTTAACATCAGTTGTTAAAACCCATACTGTTTTATTACCTGTGAATGTGGTGTTTGTGTGATAATGATAATGTGTGTGTTTCCTGCTCAGTGTGTATTCTACGCAGTGTGTATTCTACTCAGTGTGTATTCTACTCAGTGTGTATTCTGCTCAGTGTGTATTCTACTCAGTGTGTATTCTACTCAGTGTGTATTCTACTCAGTGTGTATTCTACTCAGTGTGTATTCTGCTCAGTGTGTATTCTACTCAGTGTGTATTCTACTCAGTGTGTATTCTACTCAGTGTGTATTCTACTCAGTGTGTATTCTACTCAGTATTCTATTCTACTCAGTGTGTCAGCATATTCTACTCAGTGTGTCAGCATATTCTAAGCTTTGGATATCACATGATCGCTAACATATACCCGTTACGATGCTTCTTCCTTCAACGTGATTATAAACATACCTTTACGTGGCTGTTGGCCACCGGAAAGTCACGAAGAGACACTCGACATGAGATTCATTAACACATTACTACAAACTCAGATCAAAGAACACCACGTCATTACCATAGAAGATTATGTATGAATTCAGAATTAGCTGCATCTTTCTAATGAATGACAACAACAACAACAACAAGAAGATGAAAAAAAAAAGTGGGGATTGTGACCTAATTGGCACCCTATTCCCTACGTAGTGCACTACTTTTGACCAGGGTCCATAGGGTGGTAGTGCACTACGTAGGGAATAGGGTGCCGTTTGGGACGCACACATGACTTCTGCATCCTGGTGTGGATTTTTGAAGATGAAACGAAAAGGTAGAATTAGATTTAACACATTTTAATTTTACCAGGCTGCAGGTCTTTTAGCTGTCATCTCAGAGCAACTTTAAAAGCAGATGTTAATCCCTGAAAATTTACCAAACTAACTTTGTCTCTTTGAAGTACCTGGCTGGGATGTAGGCCTATAGATGACTGTAATGTATGGATTAGGATTATCCGTGGCTGTAGAGGCACCTGGCTGGGATGTAGGCCTATAGATGACTGTAATGTATGGATTAGGATTATCCGTGGCTGTAGAGGCACCTGGCTGGGATGTAGGCCTATAGATGACTGTAATGTATGGATTAGGATTATCCGTGGCTGTAGAGGCACCTGGCTGGGATGTAGGCCTATAGATGACTGTAATGTATGGATTAGGATTATCCGTGGCTGTAGAGGCACCTGGCTGGGATGTAGGCCTATAGATGACTGTAATGTATGGATTAGGATTATCCGTGGCTGTAGAGGCACCAGGCTGGGATGTAGGCCTATAGATGACTGTAATGTATGGATTAGGATTATCCGTGGCTGTAGAGGCACCTGGCTGGGATGTAGGCCTATAGATGACTGTAATGTATGGATTAGGATTATCCGTGGCTGTAGAGGCACCTGGCTGGGATGTAGGCCTATAGATGACTGTAATGTATGGATTAGGATTATCCGTGGCTGTAGAGGCACCTGGCTGGGATGTAGGCCTATAGATGACTGTAATGTATGGATTAGGATTATCCGTGGCTGTAGAGGCACCTGGCTGGGATGTAGGCCTATAGATGACTGTAATGTATGGATTAGGATTATCCGTGGCTGTAGAGGCACCTGGCTGGGATGTAGGCCTATAGATGACTGTAATGTATGGATTAGGATTATCCGTGGCTGTAGAGGCACCTGGCTGGGATGTAGGCCTATAGATGACTGTAATGTATGGATTAGGATTATCCGTGGCTGTAGAGGCACCTGGCTGGGATGTAGGCCTATAGATGACTGTAATGTATGGATTAGGATTATCCGTGGCTGTAGAGGCACCTGGCTGGGATGTAGGCCTATAGATGACTGTAATGTATGGATTAGGATTATCCGTGGCTGTAGAGGCACCTGGCTGGGATGTAGGCCTATAGATGACTGTAATGTATGGATTAGGATTATCCGTGGCTGTAGAGGCACCTGGCTGGGATGTAGGCCTATAGATGACTGTAATGTATGGATTAGGATTATCCGTGGCTGTAGAGGCACCTGGCTGGGATGTAGGCCTATAGATGACTGTAATGTATGGATTAGGATTATCCGTGGCTGTAGAGGCACCTGGCTGGGATGTAGGCCTATAGATGACTGTAATGTATGGATTAGGATTATCCGTGGCTGTAGAGGCACCTGGCTGGGATGTAGGCCTATAGATGACTGTAATGTATGGATTAGGATTATCCGTGGCTGTAGAGGCACCTGGCTGGGATGTAGGCCTATAGATGACTGTAATGTATGGATTAGGATTATCCGTGGCTGTAGAGGCACCTGGCTGGGATGTAGGCCTATAGATGACTGTAATGTATGGATTAGGATTATCCGTGGCTGTAGAGGCACCTGGCTGGGATGTAGGCCTATAGATGACTGTAATGTATGGATTAGGATTATCCGTGGCTGTAGAGGCACCTGGCTGGGATGTAGGCCTATAGATGACTGTAATGTATGGATTAGGATTATCCGTGGCTGTAGAGGCACCTGGCTGGGATGTAGGCCTATAGATGACTGTAATGTATGGATTAGGATTATCCGTGGCTGTAGAGGCACCAGGCTGGGATGTAGGCCTATAGATGACTGTAATGTATGGATTAGGATTATCCGTGGCTGTAGAGGCACCTGGCTGGGATGTAGGCCTATAGATGACTGTAATGTATGGATTAGGATTATCCGTGGCTGTAGAGGCACCTGGCTGGGATGTAGGCCTATAGATGACTGTAATGTATGGATTAGGATTATCCGTGGCTGTAGAGGCACCTGGCTGGGATGTAGGCCTATAGATGACTGTAATGTATGGATTAGGATTATCCGTGGCTGTAGAGGCACCTGGCTGGGATGTAGGCCTATAGATGACTGTAATGTATGGATTAGGATTATCCGTGGCTGTAGAGGCACCTGGCTGGGATGTAGGCCTATAGATGACTGTAATGTATGGATTAGGATTATCCGTGGCTGTAGAGGCACCTGGCTGGGATGTAGGCCTATAGATGACTGTAATGTATGGATTAGGATTATCCGTGGCTGTAGAGGCACCTGGCTGGGATGTAGGCCTATAGATGACTGTAATGTATGGATTAGGATTATCCGTGGCTGTAGAGGCACCTGGCTGGGATGTAGGCCTATAGATGACTGTAATGTATGGATTAGGATTATCCGTGGCTGTAGAGGCACCTGGCTGGGATGTAGGCCTATAGATGACTGTAATGTATGGATTAGGATTATCCGTGGCTGTAGAGGCACCTGGCTGGGATGTAGGCCTATAGATGACTGTAATGTATGGATTAGGATTATCCGTGGCTGTAGAGGCACCTGGCTGGGATGTAGGCCTATAGATGACTGTAATGTATGGATTAGGATTATCCGTGGCTGTAGAGGCACCTGGCTGGGATGTAGGCCTATAGATGAATGTAATGCATGGATTAGGATTATCCGTGGCTGTAGAGGCACCTGGCTGGGATGTAGGCCTATAGATGACTGTAATGTATGGATTAGGATTATCCGTGGCTGTAGAGGCACCTGGCTGGGATGTAGGCCTATAGATGAATGTAATGTATGGATTAGGATTATCCGTGGCTGTAGAGGCACCTGGCTGGGATGTAGGCCTATAGATGAATGTAATGTATGGATTAGGATTATCCGTGGCTGTAGAGGCACCTGGCTGGGATGTAGGCCTATAGATGACTGTAATGTATGGATTAGGATTATCCGTGGCTGTAGAGGCACCTGGCTGGGATGTAGGCCTATAGATGAATGTAATGTATGGATTAGGATTATCCGTGGCTGTAGAGGCACCTGGCTGGGATGTAGGCCTATAGATGAATGTAATGTATGGATTAGGATTATCCGTGGCTGTAGAGGCACCTGGCTGGGATGTAGGCCTATAGATGAATGTAATGTATGGATTAGGATTATCCGTGGCTGTAGAGGCACCTGGCTGGGATGTAGGCCTATAGATGAATGTAATGTATGGATTAGGATTATCCGTGGCTGTAGAGGCACCAGGCTGGGATGTAGGCCTATAGATGACTGTAATGTATGGATTAGGATTATCCGTGGCTGTAGAGGCACCTGGCTGGGATGTAGGCCTATAGATGACTGTAATGTATGGATTAGGATTATCCGTGGCTGTAGAGGCACCTGGCTGGGATGTAGGCCTATAGATGACTGTAATGTATGGATTAGGATTATCCGTGGCTGTAGAGGCACCTGGCTGGGATGTAGGCCTATAGATGAATGTAATGTATGGATTAGGATTATCCGTGGCTGTAGAGGCACCTGGCTGGGATGTAAACCTATCGATTAATGTAATGTATGGATTAGGATTATCCGTGGCTGTAGAGGCACCTGGCTGGGATGTAAGCCTATCGATTAATGTAATGTATGGATTAGAGGCTTCATATGAGTGTCTTAGTCACCATACCAGAATGTTGACACACGGAAACGTCCACCAGCCAATTCTTGGGCTACAAGACCTCTTTTGCCAATACTGGCCTGGACCCTTTACTGCCGACACAGAGCCTCACCGATCCATCACGACTGGTCTGCCGATGTAACCGCCCGAGGTGGTTTCAACAGGCTCTTCCGTTGCAACGTCGCCGGAGGCCCATCTGTTAGCCCCGGCCCGCTAGCTGTCTGAATCACCGTGTCTCCGGCCCGCTAGCTGTCTGAATCACCGTGTCTCCGGCCCGCTAGCTGTCTGAATCACCGTGTCTCCGGCCCGCTAGCTGTCTGAATCACCGTGTCCCCGGCCCGCTAGCTGTCTGAATCACCGTGTCTCCGGCCCGCTAGCAGTCTGAATCACCGTGTCTCCGGCCCGCTAGCTGTCTGAATCACCGTGTCTCCGGCCCGCTAGCTGTCTGAATCACCGTGTCCCCGGCCCGCTAGTTGTCTGAATCACCGTGTCCCCGGCCCGCTAGCTGTCTGAATCACCGTGTCCCCGGCCCGCTAGCTGTCTGAATCACCGTGTCTCCAGCTCGCTAGCTGTCTGAATCACCGTGTCTCCGGCCCGCTAGCTGTCTGAATCACCGTGTCTCCGGCCCGTTAGCTGTCTGAATCACCGTGTCCCCGGCCCGCTAGCTGTCTGAATCACCGTGTCTCCGGCCCGCTAGCTGTCTGAATCACCGTGTCTCCAGCTCGCCTAGCGTAGTAGCGACTACTGAATCGGCTCCCTGACTCATCTATTGATACTCATTGGACCCTATGATCACTCGGCTACACATGCCTCTACCTAATGTCTATATGCCTTGTCTTCTGCTGTTTTGGTTAGTGATTATTGTCTTATTTCACTGTAGAGCCCCCAGCCCTGCCCAATATGCCTTAGATAGCCCTTTTGTTCCACCCCCACACATGCGGTGACCTCAGCTGGCTTAACTGGTGCCTCTAGAGACAAAATCTTTCTCATCGTCACTCAATGCCTAGGTTTACCTCCACTGTACTCACACCCTACCATACCCTTGTCTGTACATTATGCCTTGAATCTGTTCTTCCACGACAAGAAATCTGCTCCTTTTATTCTCTGTCCCCAATGCACTAGACGACCAGTTCTTATAGCCTTTAGCCGTACCCTTATCCTACTCCTCCTCTGTTCCTCTGGTGATGTAGAGGTTAACCCAGGTCCTGTAGCCCCCAGCAACAATCCAACTCCCAGGAACTCTCAATAGTTGACTTCTGTAACCGTAAAAGCCTTTGTTTCATGCATGTTAACATTAGAAGCCTCCTCCCTAAGTTTGTTTTATTCAATGCTTTAGCACACTCTGCCAACCCTGATGTCCTATCCGTGTCTGAATCCTGGTTTAGGAAGGCCACCCAAAATCCTGAAATTTCCATCCCCAACTACAACATTTTCTGACAGATAGAACTGCCGTAACCATGGGCACCCTCTTAGATATCATCCTGTCCAACTTGCCCTCTAAATACACCTTTGCTGTCTTCAACCAGGATCTCAGCGATCACTGCCTCATTGCCTGCGTCCGTAATGGGTCCGCGGTCAAACAACCACCTATCATCACTGTCAAACGCTCCTTAAAACACTTCAGCAAGCAGGCCTTTCTAATCGAACTGGCCTGGGTATCCTGGAAGGACATTCACCTCATCCCATCAGTAGAGGATGCCTGGTTGCTCTTTAAAAGTGCTTTCCTCACAATCTTAAATAAGCATGCCCCATTCAAAAAATGTAGAACTAAGAGCAGATATAACCCTTGGTTCACCCTAGACTTGACTGCCCTTGACCAGCACAAAAACACCCTGTGGCATTCTTCATTAGCATCGAATAGCACCCGCAATATGCAACTTTTCAGGGAAGTCAGGAACCAATATACACAGTCAGTTAGGAAAGCAAAGGCTACCTTTTTCAAACAGAAATTTGCATCCTGTAGCACTAATTCCAAAAAGTTTTTGGACACTGTAAAGTCCATGGAGAATAAGAGCACCTCCTCCCAGCTGCCCACTGCACTCCTGCTAGGAAACACTGTCACCACCGATAAATCCGCGATAATCGATAATTTCAATAATCATTTTTCTACGGCTGGCCAAGCTTTAAACCTGGCCACCCCTATAACGGTCAACAGCTCTGCACCCCCTGCAGCAACTTGGTTTGGCGAGGTTTGACTGCCTCGCCTGGTTCACCAACTACTTCTCAGATAGAGTTCAGTGTGTCAAATCGGAGGGCCTGTTGTCCGGACCTCTGGCAGTCTCTATGGGGGTGCCACAGGGTTCAATTCTCGGGCCGACTCTTTTCTCTGTATATATCAATTATGTCGCTCTTGCTGCTGGTGATTCTCTGATCCACCTCTACACAGACGACACCATTCTGTATACATCTGGCCCTTCGTTGGACACTGTGCTAACAAACCTCCAAACGAGCTTCAATGCCATACAACACTTTTTCTGTGGCCTCCAACTGCTTTTAAATGGAAGTAAAACTAAATGCATGCTCTTCAACCGATTGCTGCCCGCACCCACCCGCCCGATCAGCATCACTACTCTGGACGGTTCTGACTTAGAATATGTGGACAACTACAAATACCTAGGTGTCTGGTTAGACTGTAAACTCTCCTTCCAGACTCATATTAATCATCTCCAACCCAAAATTATACCTAGAATCAGGTTCCTATTTTGCAACAAAGCCTCCTTCACTCATGCTGCCAAACATACCCTCGTAAAACTGACTATCCTACCGATCCTCGACTTCGGCGATGTCATCTACAAAATAGCCTCCACTTTTAGGTGGTTGTGGAATTTAACGGCTATTTTCTGGATTTTGATGATCAGCGGGTATCGGCCTAATTCTGCTCTGCATGCATTATTTGGTGTTTTACGTTGTACACTGAGGATATTTTTGCAGAATTCTGCGTGCAGAGTCTCAATTTGGTGTTTGTTCCATTTTGTGAAAGGGTTCTGTAACTGATTCAAGTATTTTTATCCAGATCCTAATTGTTTCATGTTCCTTTTGATGGCATAGAAGGCCCTTCTTGCCTTGTCTCTCAGCTCGTTCACAGCTTTGTGGAAGTTACCTGTGGCGCTGATGTTTAGGCCGAGGTATGTATAGTTTTTTGTGTGTTCTAGGGCAACGGTGTCTAGATGGAATTTGTATTTGTGGTCCTGGAGACTGGACCTTTTTGGAACACCATTATTTTGGTCTAACTGAGATTTACTGTCTGGGCCCAGGTCTGACAGAATCTGTGCAGAAGATCTAGGTGCTGCTGTAGGCCCTCCTTGGTTGGTGACAGAAGCACCAGATCATCAGCAAACAGAAGACATTTGACTTCAGATTCTAGTAGGGTGAGGCCGAGTGCTGCAGACTTCTCTTGTGTCCTCGCCAATTCGTTGATATATATGTTGAAGAGGGTGGGGCTTAAGTTGTATCCCTGTCTCACCCCACGGCCCTGTGGGAAGAAGTGTTTTGCCTATTTTAACCGCACACTTGTTGTTTGTGTACATGGATTTTATGATGTCGTATGTTTTACCCCCAACACCACTTTCCATCAGTTTGTATAGCAGACCCTCATGACCAAATTGAGTCGAAGGCTTTTTTGAAGCCAACAAGGCATGAGAATACTTTGCCTTTGTTTTGATTTGTTTGTTTGTCAATTAGGGTGTACAGGGTGAATACGTGGTCTGTCGTACCATAATTTGGTAAAAAGCCAATTTGACATTTGCTCAGTACATTGTTTTCACTGAGGAAATGTACGAGTCTGCTGTTAATGATAATGCAGAATATTTTCCCAAGGTTGCTTTTGATGCATATCCCACGGTAGTTATTGGTCAAATTTGTCTCCACTTTTGTGGATTGGGGTGATCAGTCCTTGGTTCCAAATATTGGGGAAGTTGCCAGAGCTAAGGATGATGTTAAAGGGTTTAAGTATAGCCAATTGGAATTTGTTGTCTGTATATTTGATCATTTCATTGAGGATACCGTCAACACCACAGGCCTTTCTAGGTTGGAGGGTTTTGTATTTTTAATGGCTAGCTGTAGGGGTTTGAATTAAATCATGAGTCGCACGCTGGTTTGTATCCCAAATGGCACCCTATTCCCTACGTAGTGCACTACTTTTAACCACAGCCTATAGGACTATGTAGGGAATAGGGTGTCATTATGGTTCACTATGTAGGGAATAGGGTGCCATTATGGTTCACTATGTAGGGAATAGGGTTCCATTATGGTTCACTATGTAGGGAATAGGGTTCCATTATGGTTCACTATGTAGGGAATAGGGTTCCATTTGTGATGCCCCCTGTCTCTGCTTTTCCAGCTGTCAGTCTGTGATTAAGGCCCTGACTGTCATTACCCTGTCAGAAGGAGGGTCAGCTACCAGATCACGTTGTATTGTCTGCTTATTGGAGCTATTATCTACTACATGATCTACAATCTGACAAATAAAAGAAACATTTTGTGAAGCTTCCTCTGTAATCGCAGAGAGAGGGAATAGAGAGAGAGTGGAGGTGGAGAGAGAGTGGAGGTGGAGAGAGAGCTAGACAGAGAGAGAGTGGAGGTGGAGAGAGAGTGGAGGTGGAGAGAGAGCTAGACAGAGAGAGGGAATAGAGAGAGAGTGGAGGTGGAGAGAGAGCGAGACAGAGAGAGGGAATAGAGAGAGAGTGGAGGTGGAGAGAGAGCGAGACAGAGAGAGAGTGGAGGTGGAGAGAGAGTGGAGGTGGAGAGAGAGCTAGACAGAGAGAGGGAATAGAGAGAGAGTGGAGGTGGAGAGAGAGCGAGACAGAGAGGGGAATAGAGAGAGGTGGAGGTGGAGAGAGAGCTAGACAGAGAGAGGGAATAGAGAGAGAGTGGAGGTGGAGAGAGAGCTAGACAGAGAGAGGGAATAGAGAGAGAGTGGAGGTGGAGAGAGAGCGAGACAGAGAGAGGGAATAGAGAGAGAGTGGAGGTGGAGAGAGAGCTAGACAGAGAGAGGGAATAGAGAGAGAGTGGAGGTGGAGAGAGAGCGAGACAGAGAGAGGGAATAGAGAGAGAGTGGAGGTGGAGAGAGAGCGAGACAGAGAGAGGGAATAGAGAGAGAGTGGAGGTGGAGAGAGAGCGAGACAGAGAGAGGGAATAGAGAGAGAGTGGAGGTGGAGAGAGAGCGAGACAGAGAGAGGGAATAGAGAGAGAGTGGAGGTGGAGAGAGGGAATAGAGAGAGAATAGAGTAGGTAGGGAACAACCAGTGAAGAACAAACACCATTGTAAAGACAACCCATATTCATATTTATGTTTAACCATTTGCACATTGTTACAACACTGTCTATAGACATAATTTGACATTTGAAATGTCTTTATTCTTTTGGTACTTCTGTTCGTGTAATGTTACCTGTACATTTTTATTGGTTTATTTCACTTAGTTTATTTCACTTCGCATATGTTTCCCGTGCCAATAAAGCCCTTAAATTGAAAAAATGTGTAGAGAGAGAGAGAGTAGAGATAGAGTAGAGAGAGAGGAGAGAGTAGAGGTGGAGAGAGAGAGAGAGAGAAGAGATAGAGAGAGAGTAGAGAGAGAGGAGAGAGTAGAGGTGGAGAGAGAGAGAGAGAGAGAGAGAGAGAGAGATAGAGAGTAGGGAGAGAGTGGAGGTGGAGAGAGAGCGAGACAGAGAGAGAGAGAGAGAGAGAGAGTAGGGAGAGAGTGGAGGTGGAGAGAGAGCGAGACAGAGAGAGAGATAAGGAAAGAGAGAGAGAGAGGAGAGAAAGTAGAGAGAGTGGAGGTGGAGAGAGATGTCTGCACTCTGGACTGTGGTGAGACAACAGAGGAGCAGCAGGCACCTTATCTGATGCTAATACTCATGCACCTCTCACTACTGAGCAGCAGGCACAATTGCAGGGGACACACAGACACAGACACACACAGACACACATACACACAGACACACATACACACAGACACACATACAGACACAGCCACAGACACACATACACACAGCCACAGACAGACACAGACACAGACACACAGACACACAGACACACAGACACAGACATACAGACACAGACAGACTGACACAGACAGACACAGACACACAGACATACAGACACAGTCACAGACACACAGACAGACTGACCCAGACAGACACAGACACACAGACACAGACATACAGACACAGTCACAGACACACAGACAGACTGACACAGACATACACAGACATACAGACACAGTCACAGACACACAGGCCCAGACAGACAGACACAGACACACAGACACAGACATACAGACCCAGACACACAGACCCAGACAGACAGACCCAGACACACACACAGACACATAGACACAGACACACACACAGACCCAGACACACAGACACAGACACAGACAGACACAGCCACAGACACACAAACACACAGACACAGAGACACAGACACACACACAGACAGACACAGACAGACACACCGACACACAGACACACAGACACAGACACAGACACCGACACACAGACACAGAGACAGAGACACATACACAGACAGACACATACAGACACAGCCACAGACACACAGACACACATACACACAGCCACAGACAGACACAGACACAGACACACAGACACAGACATACAGACACAGACAGACTGACACAGACAGACACAGACACACAGACATACAGACACAGTCACAGACACACATACAGACTGACCCAGACAGACACAGACCCAGACATACAGACACAGTCACAGACACACAGACAGACAGACTGACACAGACATACACAGACATACAGACACAGTCACAGACACACATACCCAGACAGACAGACCCAGACACACAGACCCAGACAGACAGACCCAGACACACAGACACACACACAGACCCAGACACACAGACACAGACACACAGACACAGCCACAGACACAGACACACAGACACAGACACACAAACACACAGACACATAGACACAGAGACACAGACACACACACAGACACAGACACAGACAGACACACCGACACAGACACACCGACACACCGACACACAGACACAGACACAGACACACAGACACAGAGACAGACACACAGAGACAGAGACACATACACAGACAGACACATACAGACACAGCCACAGACACACAGACACACATACACACAGCCACAGACAGACACAGACACACAGACACACAGACACAGACATACAGACACAGACAGACTGACACAGACAGACACAGACACACAGACAGACTGACCCAGACAGACACAGACACACAGACACAGACATACAGACACAGTCACAGACACACATACCCAGACAGACATACACAGACACACAGACACAGACATACAGACCCAGACACACAGACCCAGACACACAGACCCAGACACACAGACACACACACAGACCCAGACACACAGACACAGACACACAGACCCAGACACAGAGACACAGACACACAGACACAGACACACAAACACACCGACACAGAGACACAGACACAGACACAGACACAGACACACACACACAGACACAGACACAGACACAGACACAGACACACAGAGACAGAGACAGACAGACACACAGACACAGACACAGACACACAGAGACAGACACAGACACACAGAGACAGACACAGACACACAGAGACAGACACAGACACACAGAGACAGACACAGACACACAGAGACAGAGACAGAGACAGACACACAGAGACAGAGACAGACACAGACACACAGAGACAGACACAGACACACAGAGACAGACACAGACACACAGAGACAGACACAGACACACAGAGACAGAGACAGACACAGACACACAGAGACAGACACAGACACACAGAGACAGACACAGACACACAGAGACAGAGACAGACACACAGAGACAGAGACAGACACACAGAGACAGAGACAGACACACAGAGACAGAGACAGAGACAGACACACAGAGACAGAGACAGAGACAGACACACAGAGACAGACACACAGAGACAGAGACAGACACACAGAGACAGAGACAGACACACAGAGACAGAGACAGACACACAGAGACAGAGACAGACACACAGAGACAGAGACAGACACACAGAGACAGAGACAGACACACAGAGACAGAGACAGACACACAGAGACAGAGACAGACACACAGAGACAGAGACAGACACACAGAGACAGAGACAGACACACAGAGACAGACACAGACACACAGAGACAGAGACAGACACACAGAGACAGACACAGACACACAGAGACAGACACAGACACACAGAGACAGATACAGAGACACAGAGACAGAGACAGACACACAGAGACAGACACAGACACACAGAGACAGACACAGACACACAGAGACAGAGACAGAGACACAGAGACAGAGACAGACACACAGAGACAGAGACAGACACACATAGACAGACACAGATACACAGAGACAGAGACACAGAGACAGAGACAGACACACAGAGACAGACACAGACACACAGAGACAGAGACACAGAGACAGAGACAGACACACAGAGACAGAGACACAGAGACAGAGACAGACACACAGAGACAGAGACACAGAGACAGAGACAGACACACAGAGACAGAGACACAGAGACAGAGACAGACACACAGAGACAGAGACACAGAGACAGAGACACAGAGACAGAGACAGACACACAGAGACAGAGACAGAGACACAGAGACAGACACAGACACACAGAGACAGAGACAGAGACAGACACACAGAGACAGAGACAGACACAGACACACAGAGACAGACACAGACACACAGAGACAGACACAGACACACAGAGACAGAGACAGAGACAGACACACAGAGACAGAGACAGACACAGACACACAGAGACAGACACAGACACACAGAGACAGACACAGACACACAGAGACAGACACACAGAGACAGAGACAGAGACAGACACACACAGACAGAGACAGACACACAGAGACAGAGACAGACACACAGAGACAGAGACAGCCACACAGAGACAGACACACAGAGACAGAGACAGACACACAGAGACAGAGACAGACACACAGAGACAGAGACAGACACACAGAGACAGACACACAGAGACAGACACACAGAGACAGAGACAGACACACAGAGACAGAGACACAGAGACAGAGACAGACACACAGAGACAGACACAGACACACAGAGACAGAGACAGAGACACAGAGACACAGAGACAGAGACAGAGACACAGAGACAGAGACAGACACAGACACACAGAGACAGAGACAGAGACACAGAGACAGAGACAGACACACAGAGACAGAGACAGAGACACAGAGACAGAGACAGACACACAGAGACAGACACAGACACACAGAGACAGAGACAGAGACACAGAGACAGAGACAGACACACAGAGACAGACACAGACACACAGAGACAGAGACAGAGACACAGAGACAGAGACAGAGACACAGAGACAGAGACACAGAGACAGAGACACAGAGACAGAGAGAGACACACAGAGACAGAGACAGAGACACAGAGACAGAGACAGACACACAGAGACAGAGACAGACACACAGAGACAGACACACAGAGACAGAGACAGAGACACAGAGACAGAGACAGACACACAGAGACAGAGACAGAGACAGAGACAGAGACACACAGAGACAGACACACAGAGACAGAGACACAGAGACAGAGACAGACACACAGAGACAGAGACAGAGACAGAGACACAGAGACAGAGACAGACACACAGAGACAGAGACAGAGACACAGAGACAGAGACAGAGACACAGAGACAGAGACAGACACACAGAGACAGAGACACAGAGACAGAGACAGACACACAGAGACAGAGACAGAGACACAGAGACAGAGACAGACACACAGAGACAGAGACAGAGACACAGAGACAGAGACAGAGACACAGAGACAGAGACAGACACACAGAGACAGAGACACAGAGACAGAGACACAGAGACAGAGACAGACACACAGAGACAGAGACAGAGACAGAGACAGAGACAGAGACAGACACACAGAGACAGAGACACAGAGACAGAGACAGAGACACAGAGACAGAGACAGAGACACAGAGACAGAGACAGACACACAGAGACAGAGACAGAGACAGAGACACAGAGACAGAGACAGACACACAGAGACAGAGACAGAGACAGAGACAGACACACAGAGACAGAGACAGAGACAGACACACAGAGACAGAGACAGACACAGACACACAGAGACAGACACACAGAGACAGACACAGACACACATAGACAGACACAGACACACAGAGACAGAGACAGAGACAGACACACAGAGACAGACACAGACACACAGAGACAGACACACACACAGAGACAGACACAGACACACAGAGACAGAGACAGACACACAGAGACAGAGACAGACACACAGAGACAGAGACAGAGACAGACACACAGAGACAGAGACAGAGACAGACACACAGAGACAGAGACAGACACACAGAGACAGAGACAGACACACAGAGACAGAGACAGACACACAGAGACAGAGACAGACACACAGAGACAGAGACAGACACACAGAGACAGAGACAGACACACAGAGACAGAGACAGACACACAGAGACAGAGACAGACACACAGAGACAGAGACAGACACACAGAGACAGAGACAGACACACAGAGACAGAGACAGACACACAGAGACAGACACAGAGACAGAGACAGAGACACAGAGACAGAGACAGAGACAGACACACAGAGACAGACACAGACACACAGAGACAGAGACAGAGACACAGAGACAGAGACAGACACACAGAGACAGACACATACACACAGAGACAGAGACAGAGACACAGAGACAGAGACAGACACACAGAGACAGAGACAGAGACACAGAGACAGAGACAGAGACACAGAGACAGAGACAGACACACAGAGACAGAGACAGACACACAGAGACAGAGACAGAGACACAGAGACAGAGACAGACACACAGAGACAGAGACAGACACACAGAGACAGACACACAGAGACAGAGACAGAGACACAGAGACAGAGACAGACACACAGAGACAGAGACATAGACAGAGACAGACACACAGAGACAGACACACAGAGACAGAGACAGAGACACAGAGACAGAGACAGACACACAGAGACAGAGACAGACACACAGAGACAGAGACAGAGACACAGAGACAGAGACACAGAGACAGAGACAGACACACAGAGACAGAGACAGAGACACAGAGACAGAGACACAGAGACAGAGACAGAGACACAGAGACAGAGACAGACACACAGAGACAGAGACAGACACACATAGACAGACACAGACACACAGAGACAGAGACAGAGACAGACACACAGAGACA
The DNA here is from genome assembly GCF_045679555.1 of Salvelinus alpinus. Classification (NCBI taxonomy): domain Eukaryota; kingdom Metazoa; phylum Chordata; class Actinopteri; order Salmoniformes; family Salmonidae; genus Salvelinus; species Salvelinus alpinus. The sequence continues at coordinate 6,255,400 of NC_092115.1, read as the reverse complement.
GACACAGACACACAGAGACAGACACAGACACACATAGACAGACACAGACACACAGAGACAGAGACAGAGACAGACACACAGAGACAGACACAGACACACAGAGACAGACACACAGAGACAGACACAGACACACAGAGACAGAGACAGACACACAGAGACAGAGACAGACACACAGAGACAGAGACAGAGACAGACACACAGAGACAGAGACAGAGACAGACACACAGAGACAGAGACAGACACACAGAGACAGAGACAGACACACAGAGACAGAGACAGACACACAGAGACAGAGACAGACACACAGAGACAGAGACAGACACACAGAGACAGAGACAGACACACAGAGACAGAGACAGACACACAGAGACAGAGACAGACACACAGAGACAGAGACAGACACACAGAGACAGAGACAGACACACAGAGACAGAGACAGACACACAGAGACAGAGACAGACACACAGAGACAGACACAGAGACAGAGACAGAGACACAGAGACAGAGACAGAGACAGACACACAGAGACAGACACAGACACACAGAGACAGAGACAGAGACACAGAGACAGAGACAGACACACAGAGACAGACACAGACACACAGAGACAGAGACAGAGACACAGAGACAGAGACAGACACACAGAGACAGAGACAGAGACACAGAGACAGAGACAGAGACACAGAGACAGAGACACAGAGACAGAGACAGAGACACAGAGACAGAGACAGAGACACAGAGACAGAGACAGAGACACAGAGACAGAGACAGACACACAGAGACAGACACACAGAGACAGAGACAGAGACACAGAGACAGAGACAGACACACAGAGACAGAGACAGAGACAGAGACAGAAACACAGAGACAGACACACAGAGACAGAGACAGAGACACAGAGACAGAGACAGACACACAGAGACAGAGACAGACACACAGAGACAGAGACAGAGACACAGAGACAGAGACACAGAGACAGAGACAGACACACAGAGACAGAGACAGAGACACAGAGACAGAGACACAGAGACAGAGACACAGAGACAGAGACAGACACACAGAGACAGAGACAGAGACAGAGACAGAGACAGAGACACAGAGACAGAGACAGACACACAGAGACAGAGACAGAGACAGAGACACAGAGACAGAGACAGAGACACAGAGACAGAGACAGAGACACAGAGACAGAGACAGACACACAGAGACAGAGACAGAGACAGAGACAGAGACAGAGACACAGAGACAGAGACAGAGACAGAGACAGACACACAGAGACAGAGACAGAGACACAGAGACAGAGACAGACACACAGAGACAGAGACAGAGACAGAGACAGAGACAGAGACACAGAGACAGAGACAGAGACAGAGACAGAGACAGACACACAGAGACAGAGACACAGAGACAGAGACAGACACACAGAGACAGAGACAGAGACACAGAGACAGAGACAGACACACAGAGACAGAGACAGAGACAGAGACAGAGACACAGACACAGACACAGACACAGACACAGAGACAGAGACAGAGACAGAGACAGAGACACAGAGACAGAGACAGAGACAGAGACAGAGACAGACACACAGAGACAGACACACAGAGACAGAGACAGAGACAGAGACAGAGACAGAGACAGAGAGACAGAGACAGAGAGACAGAGACAGAGACAGAGAGACAGAGACAGAGACAGAGACAGAGAGACAGAGACAGAGAGACAGAGACAGAGAGACAGACAGAGAGACAGAGAGACAGAGACAGAGAGAGAGACAGAGACAGAGAGAGAGACAGAGAGACAGAGACAGAGACAGACAGAGAGACAGAGAGAGAGACAGAGACAGAGACAGAGACAGACACACAGAGACAGAGACAGAGACAGAGACAGAGACAGAGACAGACACACAGAGACAGAGACAGAGACAGAGAGAGAGACAGTGTATGAACAACGGCAGCAAGTCTTTCTACTCTGAAAGGAGGAGTTGACATTTACACTGCTGGAATGGAACTGGGTTTAGAGTTTATTATACTGTCTGTTCTCCACGGTTTCTCAGACTAGGCCTTCGTCTGTGTGTTTAACCCTTTCTCGTCATTGGTGTCTTGACGGATTTATTCAAAATCGTGTGACATGAAACATAATTTTTCTCTCCTTGCATTTATGGCAGTGTACAGTGCATTCGGAAAGTAATCAGCCCCCTTGACATTTTACACATTTTGTTACGTTACAGCATTATTCTAAAATTAATTAAAACGTTTTTTCCCCCACTCATCAATCTACACACAATACCCCATAATGACAAAGCAAAAACTGATTTTTAGGAATTTTTGCAAATGTGTTAAAAAAAATAAATGGAAATATCACATTTTACATCAGTATTCAGACCCTTTACTCAGTACTTTGTTGAAGCACCTTTGGCAGCGATTACAGCATTGAGTCTTCTTGGGTGTGACGCTACAAGCTTGGCACACCTGTATTTGGGGAGTTTCTCCCATTCTTCTCTGTAGATCCTCTCAAGCTCTGTCAGGTTGGATGGGGAGCGTCGCTGCACAGCTATGTTCAGGTCTCTCCAGAGATGTTCAATCAGGTTCAAGTCCGGGCTCTGGCTGGGCCACTCAAGGACATTCAGAGACTTGTCTCGAAGCCACTCCTGCGATGTCTTGGCTGTGTGCTTAGGGTCGTTGTCCTGTTGGAAGGTGAACCTTCACCCCAGTCGAGGTCCTGAGCGCTCTGGAGCAGGTTTTCATCAAGGATCTCTCTGTACTTTGCTCTGTTCATCTTTGCCTCGATCCTGACTAGTCTCCCACCCCCTGCCACTGAAAAACATTCCCACAGCATGATGCTGCCACCACCATGCTTCACCGTAGGGATGTTGCCAGGTTTCATCCAGACGTGACACTTGGCATTCAGACCAAAGTGTTCAATCTTGGTTTCATCAGACCAGAGAATCTTGTTTCTCATGGTCTGAGATTCCTTTAGGTGCCTTTTGGCAAACTCCAAGTGGGCTGTCGTGCCTTTTACTGAGGAGTGGCTTCCGTCTGGCCACTCTACCATAAAGCCCTGATTGGTGGAGTGCTGCAGAGATGGTTGTCCTTCTGGAAGTTTCTCCCATCTCCACAGAGGAACTCTGGAGCTCAGTCAGAGCGACCATCGGGTTCTTGGTCACCTCCCTGACCAAGGCCCTTTTCCCCCGATTGCTCAGTTTGGCCAGGGGGCCAGCTCTAGGAAGAGTCTTGTTAGTTCCAAACGTCTTCCATTTGAGAATGATGGAGGCCACTGTGTTCTTATGGACCTTCAAGACATTGTTGATACCCTTCCCCAGATCTGTGCCTCGACACAATCCTGTCTCGGAGCTCAATTGTGCATGGATCCCCATGTTGAATATCCCTAGTGAATTGATGTTGATCATCTGTTGCCAGGTTGATTAACAGCAGGGTCAATGAGTTCATGTTTTCATGATTTTGTGCCTCGGTGTCTACTGTGCTCAATTGTGTAGTATAGACTATTGTGCACACCCCAATGCTTTTCCTATGAATTATTCTGACTATAATGATAATAACATGACATACAGCCTAGTGGGCTTCTTCACAACATCATCTGGTAATGAAATAACAAATACATTTTGGTTTCCATGTTTTCATCTGAAATTTATCGTGCAATTATTATTAGGATGACAACATCTAATGCTTCAACTTGAATTTCCACAAGAAACCTGTTTTTTTGGGTCTCTTTCTCATTATAAAAAACAGCCGATGTGAGATTCAAATGGTGAGATTAATGCTACCTCTATTTATGGCTTGATTATGTGTGTCTGGGTCAGCCACACGGGCTACAGAAACATCACCATCTATTTAGTCACTCCACGTTATTCTGACATACTTTACAACGTAATAATCATTTGAATATCAAGAAGGAAGGACCGCACATGTAATTATTCTTCTCCTTGACCTACTTTTTTGACACTTTTTGCAGGCTTTGGTGGAGGGGGGGGGGGGGGGGGTCTATATTAGGCCCTATACAATTGTATACTATTGAGGTCCTTGATTACAATGAAGTGCTTGAAAAAGTCCCTAAAAGACCTTGAATTTGACTTGACAATGTCTGTATGAACCCTGCTTGAAACTGCTTGACTTTTTCCAAATGTTGTTACTTTACAGCCTTATTCTAAAATGGATTAAATAAAACAATTCCTCAGCAATCTACACACAATACCCCTTAATGACATCACAATACCCAATAATGACATCACTATACCCCATAATGACATCACAATACCCCTTAATGACATCACAATACCCAATAATGACATCACTATACCCCATAATGACATCACAATACCCCTTAATGACATCACAATACCCAATAATGACATCACTATACCCCATAATGACATCACAATACCCCATAACGACATCACAATACCCCATAATGACATCACAATACCCCATAACGACAAAGCAAAAACAGGTTTTTAGAAAGTTTTGCACATTTATTAAAAATCAAAAACCAGAATTACCTTATTTACATAAGTATTCAGAGCCTTTGCTATGGGACTTGAAGTTGTGCTCAGGTGCATCCCGTTTCCATTGATCATCCTTGAGATGTTTCTACAACTTGATTGGAGTCACCTGTGGTAAAGTCAATTGACTGGACATGATTTAGAAAGGCACACACATGTCTATATAAGGTCCCACAGTTGACAGCGCATGTCAGAGCAAAAACCATGCCATGAGGTCGAAGGAATTGCCGCATTGAAGGTCCTGAAGAACACATTGGCCTCCATCCTTCTTAAATGGAAGAAGTTTGGAACCACCAACCCTCTTCCTAGAGCTGGCCGCCCGGCCAAACTGAGGGAGTTGACCAAGAACGCAATGGTCACTCTGACAGAGCTCCAGAGTTCCTCTGTGGAGATGGGAGAATCTTCCAGAAGGACAACCATCTCTGCAGCACTTCACCAATCAGGCCTTTATGGTAGAGTGGCCAGACGGAAGCTACTCCTCAGTAAAAGGCACATGACAGCCCGCTTGGAGTTTGCCAAAAGGCACCTAAAGGACTCTCAGACCATGAGAAACAAGATTCTGTGGTCTGATGAAACCAATATTCAACTCTTTGGCCTGAATGCCAAGCGTCACGTCTGGAGGAAACCTGGCACCATCCCCACGGTGAAGCATGGTGGTGTCAATGTTTTTCAGCGGCAGGGACTGGGAGACCAGTCAGGATCGAGGCGAGGATGAACGGAGCAAAGTGCAGAGAGATCCTTGATATAAACCTGCTCCAGAGCGCTCAGGACCTCAGACTGGGGCGAAGGTTCACCTTCCATCAGGACAACGACCCTAAGCACACAGCCAAGACACCGCAGGAGTGGCTTCGGAGAAAGTCTCTGAATGTCCTTGAGTGGCCCAGCCAGAGCCCGGACTTGAACCCGATCAAACATCTCTGGAGAGACCTGAAAATAGCTGTGCAGCAACGCTCCCCATCCAACCTGACAGAGCTTGAGAGGATATGCAGAGAAGAATGGGAGAAACTCCCGAAATACAGGTGTGCCAAGCTTGTAGCGTCATACCCAATAAGACTCGAGGCTGTAATCGCTGCCAAAGGTGCTTAAACAAAGTACTGAGTAAAAGGTCTGAACACTTATGTTTTTATAAATCAGCCAAAAATCAAAAAAAATATGTTTTTGAATAGTCAATTTAGGGTATTGTGTGTAGATTGAAGAGGGGGAAAAAGCAATTTAATCCATTGTAGAATAAGGCTGTAATGTAACAAATTTGGAAAAAGTCAAGGGGTCTGAATACTTTCACGTGTATCTGCAAAACAATTATTATATATATCTTTTTTTCAAATAATCTTTTACATTCAGAGTAAATTGCCTGTATTCCTTTTTTTCTATGGCCTACGTCAATGGATATGTTATATTTTGCTATGGCCTACGTCAATGGATATGTTATATTTTGCTATGGCCTACGTCAATGGATATGTTATATTTTGCTATGGCCTACGTCAATGGATATGTTATATTTTGCTATGGCCTACGTCAATGGATATGTTATATTTTGCTATGGCCTACGTCAATGGATATATTATATTATATTTATATTATATATGTTATATTTACAGAAAGATAACTATGAAGCGACGGTCACGTTTAAAATGCAGCTCTAAATGTCAAGTCAGAAAATATGTTGTCGTTTTCTCTCGCTCCGATAACGTTTTTCGATTTCTCCCGCTATTTCTACCATCAAACAATCTGCTGGAGTTTCTCAGAAAGTTTGAAGTTGTTTTTTAATGAAATTTGAACATGCCTTACAGCGGAAGCACTATATGACCAAAAAAGATGCAGGCATGCGAGACAAGAAAAAATTAAAATCCTTCCTTGCCGCTGTGATCCAAACGGCCAAAAGCCTAATCCTACTCATTTAATTATCATAAAAGCATTAAGACAAATTAAAGTTATGAAAAGTGTTTGTCCTTTAAAAGTTGCTCCGAACAATTTATGTGATTCAGAATCTACGCTTATTCTCAATCACAACTCTATTTTAAATGACAAATTATATGTCAGTCCACATGAAGTCAAATTGAGAAAACAATACCAAGATGGGAAAAATCGAATGGCAATTCTAACGAAAAGCGTCTACAGCTGAGGAAAGCTGAGGAAAGGAAACGATGTTGGCCTGGGCCTCTTTCCAGAATATTCTAGAAATGCAACCGACCTACAGCACATAGTAACCTAGACCCAATAAGAGAGGAGGATGAGACAAACATGTGAATCAGTTTATTATGATCCAGTTCGGAGGACAGCAGAGTTGGGTCTGCAGCCCATGATGCTTTACAAGCCATCACAGGACGCCCAGCCAGCGAGACTAGTTGACTGTGTCACTCGCTCCATCTACGCGTGCCACTCACAGACATGCCCACACAGCTCTTCACCACTCACAGACATGCCCACACAGCTCTTCGCCACTCACAGACATGCCCACACAGCTCTTCACCACTCACAGACATGCCCACACAGCTCTTCACCACTCACAGACATGCCCACACAGCTCTTCACCACTCACAGACATGCCCACACAGCTCTTCGCCACTCACAGACATGCCCACACAGCTCCAGCAGGAATAGCTGTATGTGTGTGCTTTTACGTACTACTGTGTATCACTGTAAAGATTATGAAATATGTAAACATCTTGACCTTTTGCTGTTGAAAATCATGTGTGAACACCATGTTGAACATCATGTTGAACACCATGTGGGAACACCATGTGGGAACATCATGTTGAACATCATGTGGGAACACCATGTGGGAACATCATGTTGAACATCATGTGGGAACACCATGTGGGAACATCATGTTGAACATCATGTGGGAACATCATGTGGGAACATCATGTTGAGCATCATGTTGAACACCATGTTGAACACCATGTGACATCATATTGAACACCATGTTGAACACCATGTTGAACACCATATTGAACACCATGTTGAACACCATATTGAACACCATGTTGAACACCATGTTGAACACCATATTGAACACCATATTGAACACCATGTTGAACACCACATTGAACACCATGTTGAACACCATATTGAACACCGTGTTGAACACCGTGTTGAACACCGTGTTGAACACCATATTGAACACCATATTGAACACCATATTGAACACCATATTGAACACCATATTGAACACCATATTGAACACCATATTGAACACCATGTTGAACACCATGTTGAACACCATGTTGAACATCATATTGAACACCATATTGAACACCATGTTGAACACCATGTTGAACATCATATTGAACACCATATTGAACACCATATTGAACACCATGTTGAACACCATATTGAACACCATATTGAACACCATGTTGAACACCATATTGAACACCATGTTGAACACCATATTGAACACCATATTGAACACCATATTGAACACCATATTGAACACCATGTTGAACACCATGTTGAACACCATGTTGAACACCATATTGAACACCATGTTGAACACCACATTGAACACCATATTGAACACCATATTGAACACCATATTGAACACCATGTTGAACATCATGTTGAACACCATGTAGTCTACCAGCAGCAGCACTAGTAAAACGTTCTACGTTCTTAATTAATGTTTCGCCTCAGTTGCTCCAATTCTATCAGTCCACTAATTCCTACAGGGATTATTATCCTTTACCCGTTAATACGTTTTCAAACATCTTTTCAATTTACTGGGGAATTATGTGGAGATTTTTCCTTAACATGTTTAAAGGGGCAATCAGCAGGTGAAGCAATAACAAAGCCAACTCCCCGCCCCTGTTTCACTATAAAGCAGGGGGATGTAACCACTCTCTAATTCAAAGACAGAGCTATGGATGCAAGGACTGACCATCTATGATATATAACCCCCCCCCCCAAAAAAATGTACCATGTTTTTTAAATTCTATACAGTGTTTGTTTACATGTACTTTGTTTATTAACATTGGAGTAAAACAAGCTTCTATTTTGGATTCTGATGGTGTTACGACAGTTGAACTGTTCACGAGGCATTTATAAGTTATATACTTCAAGAATCAATGGGTACATATAATTAATGTATAAGTCCAAAGGCTGCTGATTGCCCCTTTAATATAACTCCATCACTGCCTCTCCTTGGAGAAATCACTGCTCCACCACAGCTGACTCAAATGGTTTTAGAAACTAAGTTTTCTTCAGCCGGGAATCCACAACTTGTTTAATTTGTATTATCTGGTTAATAAAATCAACACAAAAAAAAACCCACAGTCCTTGGACGTCACAGTATGAAGCCTTATGCACCGCTTACGAAGACTCTGTATTCTCTGGTTAACAGAGGAGAGAGAGAGAGAGAAGGATGGTCTGGACATATGACTTAGTTCCAAACAGCTATGGACAGAACACATTATTTAGTGATGGACAGAACACATGCCTTAGTTCCAAACAGCTACAGCTAATTAGCAAGACATGGAAGAAGTCTGAAAGTTAATTATTATGTGAGTCAGAGAGAGACGGGAGACGGAGAGAGATGGGAGAGAGAGAGAGGGGAGAGAGAGAGAGAGAGAGAGAGAGAGAGATGGGAGACGGAGAGAGACGGGAGACGGAGAGAGACGGGAGACGGAGAGAGAGTGTTTGAGAGAGAGAGAGAGAGAGAGAGAGATGGGAGACGGAGAGAGAGTGTTTGAGAGAGAGAGAGAGAGAGAGAGAGATGGGAGACGGAGAGAGATGTATGACCATATTAGAGAGACATATTTCCCTCAGATCACACAGATCCACAAAGAATTTGAAAACAAATCCAATTTTGATAAACTCCCATATCTACTGGGTGAAATTCCACAGTGTGCCATCACAGCAGCAAGATTTGTGACCTGTTGCCACAAGAAAAGGGCAACCAGTGAAGAACAAACACCATTGTAAATACAACCCATATTTATGCTTATTTATTTTAACTTGTGTGCTTTAACCATTTGTACATTGTTACAACACTGTATATATATATAATATGACATTTGTAATGTCTTTCTTGTTTTGAAACTTCTGTATGTGTAATGTTTACTGTTAATTTGTATTGTTTATTTCACTTTTGTGTATTATCTACCTCACTTGCTTTGGCAATGTTAACACATGTTTCCCATGCCAATAAAGCCCCTTGAATTGAATTGAATTGAGAGAGCGAGAGAGAGAGAGATGGGAGACGGAGAGAGACGGGAGACGGAGAGAGATGGGAGACGGAGAGAGAGTGTTTGAGAGAGAGAGAGAGAGAGAGATGGGAGACGGAGAGAGAGCGAGAGAGAGAGAGAGAGAGAGAGATGGGAGACGGAGAGAGACGGGAGACGGAGAGAGATGGGAGACGGAGAGAGAGTGTTTGAGAGAGAGAGAGAGAGATGGGAGACGGAGAGAGAGAGAGAGAGAGAGAGAGAGAGAGAGAGAGAGAGAGAGAGAGAGAGAGAGAGAGAGAGAGAGAGAGAGAGAGAGAGAGAGAGAGAGAGACGGGAGACGGAGAGAGAGTGTGAAAGAGAGAGAGAGAGATGGGAGACGGAGAGAGAGCGAGAGAGAGAGAGATGGGAGACGGAGAGAGACGGGAGACGGAGAGAGATGGGAGACGGAGAGAGAGTGTTTGAGAGAGAGAGAGAGATGGGAGACGGAGAGAGAGAGAGAGAGAGAGGAGAGAGAGAGAGAGAGAGAGAGGAGAGAGAGAGAGAGAGAGAGAGAGAGAGAGAGAGAGAGAGAGAGAGAGAGAGAGAGAGAGAGCGAGAGAGAGAGAGAGAGAGAGAGAGAGAGAGAGAGAGAGAGAGAGAGAGAGAGAGAGAGAGAGAGAGAGAGAGAGAGTTATGACCTGGGCCCTGACAGTAAATCTCAGTAAGACCAAAATAATGGTGTTCCAAAAAAGGTCCAGTCACCAGGACCACAAATTCCATCTAGACACCGTTGCCCTAGAGCACACAAAAAACTATACATACCTCGGCCTAAACATCAGCACCACAGGTAACTTCCACAAAGCTGTGAACGATCTGAGAGACAAGGCAAGAAGGGCCTTCTATGCCATCAAAAGGAACATAAATTTCAACATACCAATTAGGATCTGGCTAAAAATACTTGAATCAGTCATAGAGCCCATTGCCCTTTATGGTTGTGAGGTCTGGGGTCCGCTCACCAACCAAGATTTCACAAAATGGGACAAACACCAAATTGAGACTCTGCATGCAGAATTCTGCAAAAATATCCTCCGTGTACAACGTAGAACACCAAATAATGCATGCAGAGCAGAATTAGGCCTATACCCACTAATTATCAAAATCCAGAAAAGAGCCGTTAAATTCTACAAACACCTAAAAGGAAGCGATTCCCAAACCTTCCATAACAAAGCCATCACCTACAGAGAGATGAACCTGGAGAAGAGTCCCCTAAGCAAGCTGGTCCTAGGGCTCTGTTCACAAACACAAACACACCCCACAGAGCCCCAGGACAACAGCACAATTAGACCCAACCAAATCATGAGAAAACAAAAAGATAATTACTTGACACATTGGAAAGAATTAACAAAAAAACAGAGCAAACTAGAATGCTATTTGGCCCTAAACAGAGAGTACACAGTGGCAGAATACCTGACCACTGTGACTGACCCAAACTTAAGGAAAGCTTTGACTATGTACAGACTCAGTGAGCATAGCCTTGCTATTGAGAAAGGCCGCCGTAGGCAGACATGGCTCTCAAGAGAAGACAGGCTATGTGCACACTGCCCACAAAATGAGGTGGAAACTGAGCTGCACTTCCTAACCTCCTGCCCAATGTATGACCATATTAGAGAGACATATTTCCCTCAGATTACACAGATCCACAAAGAATTTGAAAACAAATCCAATTTTGATAAACTCCCATATCTACTCGGAGAAATTCCACAGTGTGCCATCACAGCAGCAAGATTTGTGACCTGTTGCCACAAGAAAAGGGCAACCAGTGAAGAACAAACACCATTGTAAATACAACCCATATTTATGCTTATTTATTTTAACTTGTGTGCTTTAACCATTTGTACATTGTTACAACACTGTATATATATATATAATATAACATTTGTAATGTCTTTATTGTTTTGAAACTTCTGTATGTGTAATGTTTACTGTTAATTTGTATTGTTTATTTCACTTTTGTATAATATCTACCTCACTTGCTTTGGCAATGTTAACACATGTTTCCCATGCCAATAAAGCCCCTTGAATTGAAATTGAATTGAATTGAGAGAGACGGGAGACGGAGAGAGAGTGTGAAAGAGAGAGAGAGAGAGAGAGATGGGAGACGGGAGACGGAGAGAGAGAGGAGAGAGAGAGAGAGAGAGGAGAGAGAGATGGGAGACGGAGAGAGAGTGTGAAAGAGAGGAGAGAGAGAGACGGGAGACGGAGAGAGAGGAGAGATGGGAGACGGAGAGAGAGATGGGAGACAGAGATGGGAGACGGAGAGAGAGGAGAGAGAGATGGGAGACGGAGAGAGAGGAGAGAGAGAGGAGAGAGAGAGAGAGAGAGAGAGAGAGATGGGAGACGGAGAGAGAGTGTGAAAGAGAGAGAGAGATGGGAGACGGAGAGAGAGAGAGAGAGAGAGAGAGGAGAGAGAGAGAGAGACGGGAGACGGAGAGAGAGAGGAGAGAGAGACGGGAGACGGAGAGAGAGAGGAGAGAGAGGAGAGAGAGATGGGAGACGGAGAGAGAGAGAGAGAGAGAGAGATGGGAGACGGAGAGAGAGAGAGAGAGAGAGAGAGAGAGAGATGGGAGACGGAGAGAGAGAGAGAGAGAGAGAGAGAGAGAGAGAGAGAGAGAGAGAGAGAGAGAGAGAGAGAGAGAGAGAGATGGGAGACAGAGAGAGTGTGTGAGAGAGAGGAGAGAGAGAGAGAGAGAGAGGAGAGAGAGATGGGAGAGAGAGAGTGTTTGAGAGAGAGAGAGAGGAGAGAGAGGAGAGAGAGATGGGAGACAGAGAGAGAGTGTGTGAGAGTGAGAGAGAGAGAGAAAGAGAGAGAGAGAGAGAGACAGGCCCAACCCCCACTCTTACACTCGCCCAAGCCAACGGCATGTACCAGATGCTCAGCAGGCTCTGCTCACACTTACTGGCCTGAGGACAAACCACACGGCCAACAACATTGGACACTTTATGGAACAAAAAGCCTTCACTATATCATCCTGGAATATCCAAGGCCTGAGGTCATCTGCCTTTGGCCTAAAGAGCAGGAACCCGGACTTCACCAAAGAAATCGGTAATGCAGACATTGTCATCCTGCAAGAAACCTGGTACAGAGGAGACGGACCCACTGGTTGCCCTCTAGGTTACAGAGAACTGGTAGTCCCATCCACCAAACTACCAGGTGTGAAACAGGGAAGGGACTCAGGGGGAATGCTAATTTGGTATAGAGCAGACCTAACTCACTCCATTAAACTAATCAAAACAGGAACATTTTACATTTGGCTAGAAATTCAAAAGGAAATTATCTTAACAGAGAAAAATGTCCTCCTGTGTGCTACCTATATCCCCCCACTAGAATCCCCATACTTTAATGAAGACAGCTTCTCCATCCTGAATGAGGAAATCAATCATTTCCAGGCCCAGGGACATGTATTAGTCTGTGGCGACCTAAATGCCAGAACTGGACAAGAACCTGACACCCTCAGCACACAGGGGGACAAACACCTACCTGGAGGTGACAGCATTCCCTCCCCCATATGCCCCCCTAGGCACAACTATGACAACATAACCAACAAAAACGGGTCACAACTCCTGCAGCTCTGTCGCACGCTGGGTATGTACATAGTCAATGGTAGGCTTCGAGGGGACTCCTATGGTAGGTTCACCTATAGCTCATCTCTTGGCAGTAGCACTGTAGACTACTTTATCACTGACCTCAACCCAGAGTCTCTCAGAGCGTTCACAGTCAGCCCACTGACACCCCTATCAGACCACAGCAAAATCACAGTCTACTTGAACAGAGCAATACTCAATCACGAGGCATCAAAGCCAAAGGAACTGAGTAACATTAAGAAATGCTATAGATGGAAGGAATGCAGTTTGGAAATCTACCAAAAAACAATTAGACAACAGCAAATTCAATCCCTTTTAGACAACTTCCTGGGTAAAACGTTCCACTGCAATAGTGAAGGTGTAAACTTGGCAGTAGAAAATCTTAACAGTATATTTGACCTCTCAGCTTCCCTATCAAACCTAAAAATCTCAAATAGAAAACCGAAGAAAATGAACAACAATGACAAATGGTTTGATGACGAATGCAAAAATCTAAGAAATAAATTGAGAAACCTGTCCAACCAAAAACATAGAGACCCGGAAAACCTGAGTCTATGCCTTCACTATGGTGAATCACTAAAACAATACAGAAATACACTACGGAAAAAGAAGGAACAGCACGTCAGAAATCAGCTCAATGTAATTGAAGAATCCATAGACTCTAACCACTTCTGGGAAAATTGGAAAACACTAAACAAACAACAACACGAAGAATTATCTATCCAAAATGGAGATGTATGGGTAAACCACTTCTCCAATCTTTTTGGCTCTATAACAAAGAATAAAGAGCAAAAACATATACATGATCAAATACAAATCCTTGAATCAACTATTAAAGACTACCAGAACCCACTGGATTCTCCAATTACCTTGAACGAGTTACAGGACAAAATAAAAACCCTCCAACCCAAAAAGGCCTGTGGTGTTGATGGTATCCTCAATGAAATTATCAAATATACAGACAACAAATTCCAATTGGCTATACTAAAACTCTTTAACATCGTCCTTAGCTCTGGCATCTTCCCCAATATTTGGAACCAAGGACTGATCACCCCAATCCACAAAAGTGGAGACAAATTTGACCCCAATAACTACCGTGGAATATGCGTCAACAGTAACCTTGGGAAAATACTCTGCATTATCATTAACAGCAGACTCGTACATTTCCTCAATGAAAACAATGTACTGAGCAAATGTCAAATTGGCTTTTTACCAAATTACCGTACAACAGACCATGTATTCACCCTACACACCCTAATTGACAACCAAACAAACCAAAACAAAGGCAAAGTCTTCTCATGCTTTGTTGATTTCAAAAAAGCCTTCGACTCAATTTGGCATGAGGGTCTGCTATACAAATTGATGGAAAGTGGTGTTGGGGGAAAAACATACGACATTATAAAATCCATGTACACAAACAACAAGTGTGCGGTTAAAATTGGCAAAAAACACACACATTTCTTCACACAGGGTCGTGGGGTGAGACAGGGATGCAGCTTAAGCCCCACCCTCTTCAACATATATATCAACGAATTGGCGAGGGCATTAGAACAGTCTGCAGCACCTGGCCTCACCCTACTAGAATCCGAAGTCAAATGTCTACTGTTTGCTGATGATCTGGTGCTTCTGTCACCAACCAAGGAGGGCCTACAGCAGCACCTAGATCTTCTGCACAGATTCTGTCAGACCTGGGCCCTGACAGTAAATCTCAGTAAGACCAAAATAATGGTGTTCCAAAAAAGGTCCAGTCGCCAGGACCACAAATTCCATCTAGACACCGTTGCCCTAGAGCACACAAAAAACTATACATACCTCGGCCTAAACCTCAGCACCACAGGTAACTTCCACAAAGCTGTGAACGATCTGAGAGACAAGGCAAGAAGGGCATTCTATGCCATCAAAAGGAACATAAATTTCAACATACCAATTAGGATCTGGCTAAAAATACTTGAATCAGTCATAGAGCCCATTGCCCTTTATGGTTGTGAGGTCTGGGGTCCGCTCACCAACCAAGATTTCACAAAATGGGACAAACACCAAATTGAGACTCTGCATGCAGAATTCTGCAAAAATATCCTCCGTGTACAACGTAGAACACCAAATAATGCATGCAGAGCAGAATTAGGCCGATACCCACTAATTATCAAAATCCAGAAAAGAGCCGTTAAATTCTACAACCACCTAAAAGGAAGCGATTCCCAAACCTTCCATAACAAAGCAATCACCTACAGAGAGATGAACCTGGAGAAGAGTCCCCTAAGCAAGCTGGTCCTGGGGCTCTGTTCACAAACAAACCCCACAGAGCCCCAGGACAACAGCACAATTAGACCCAACCAAATCATGAGAAAACAAAAAGATAATTACTTGACACATTGGAAAGAATTAACAAACAAACAGAGCAAACTAGAATGCTATTTGGCCCTAAACAGAGAGTACACAGTGGCAGAATACCTGACCACTGTGACTGACCCAAACTTAAGGAAAGCTTTGACTATGTACAGACTCAGTGAGCATAGCCTTGCTATTGAGAAAGGCCGCCGTAGGCAGACATGGCTCTCAAGAGAAGACAGGCTATGTGCTCACTGCCCACAAAATGAGGTGGAAACTGAGCTGCACTTCCTAACCTTCTGCCCAATGTATGACCATATTAGAGACACATATTTCCCTCAGATCACACAGATCCACAAAGAATTCGAAAACAAATCCAATTTTGATAAACTCCCATATCTACTGGGTGAAATTCCACAGTGTGCCATCACAGCAGCAAGATTTGTGACCTGTTGCCACAAGAAAAGGGCAACCAGTGAAGAACAAACACCATTGTAAATACAACCCATATTTATGTTTATTTATTTTAACTTGTGTGCTTTAACCATTTGTACATTGTTACAACACTGTATATATATAATATGACATTTGTAATGTCTTTATTGCTTTGAAACTTCTGTATGTGTAATGTTTACTGTTAATTTTTATTGTTTATTTCACTTTTGTATATTATCTACCTCACTTGCTTTGGCAATGTTAACACATGTTTCCCATGCCAATAAAGCCCCTTGAATTGAATTGAATTGAATTGAGAGAGAGAAAGGGGGGGCTAGAAGCCACGTGGCGTAGAGAAAATGTGGCCGTTTTATTGCAGGTTTGCTGCAATTCTACACATTTTGCCGTAGAGAGAAAATGTCAGCAGTCTTTAATATGATATCTGAGTCAGTGAGTGACGAACAAAATCAATGGACGCCCACCGGTCAGTCATTCGACCTTGAATACTACAGTTTAGATAGCTGGCTAGACTAATTTACCAATCTAAAATGTTTTAGCTGACTGGGCTAATTGAGTGACTGTCAGTGACTGACATAACAAGAGAAACTGGTGATGCACAACCACATTTCGAAATGACACCTTGTGTATTCTAAGTCTCAACGGTAAGTTGAGACCACGGCTGAGTTCTGCAGGCCTACAATAAGGGGGGTCCTCCCCAGTTCCCTCCTCTCTCTCCTCCTTTCCCCCTATTCTCTCCCTTCTCCTCTCTCTTCCCTTTCTCTCTTCCCCCGCACCTCTAACCTGCCTCCCTTCCTCCCTTGTTCCCTTTCTCCCCTCTCTCCGCTCCTCTCTCCCCTCTCCTCTCCTCTCTCCCTTCTCCTCTCCCCTCCCCTCTCCCCTCTCCCGCTCTGTTCAAAAGTAGTGCACTATTTAGGGCATTGGGTGCCATTTGGGACGCATACAGACACCTCTCTCAAGCGCCCGCTATCATTTAATGTGTTCCTCCCCTCCTCTTCTCCCTTGTTCCTCTCCTCCTCCTCCTCCTCCTCTTCTCCCGTGTTCCTCTCCTCCTCCTCTCCTCCTCCTCTCCTCCCTTGTTCCTCTCCTCCTCCTCTCCTCCTCCTCTCCTCCCTTGTTCCTCTCCTCCTCCTCTCCTCCCTTGTTCCTCTCCTCCTCCTCTCCTCCTCCTCTCCTCCCTTGTTCCTCTCCTCCTCCTCTCCTCCCTTGTTCCTCTCCTCCTCTTCTCCCTTGTTCCTCTCCTCCTCCTCTCCCTTGTTCCTCTCCTCCTCCTCTCCTCCTCCTCTCCTCCCTTGTTCCTCTCCTCCTCCTCTTCTCCCTTGTTCCTCTCCTCCTCTTCTCCCTTGTTCTTCTCCTCCTCCTAATTTTCTCCTCCCTTGTTCCTCCCCTCCTCTTCTCCCTTGTTCCTCTCCTCCTCCTCCTCCTCTTCTCCCTTGTTCCTCTCCTCCTTCCCTCCTCCATTGTTCCTCTCTCCTCCTCTCCTTCTTCCATCCTCCCTTGTTCCCCTCCTCCCTTGCTCCTCCCCTCCTCCTCTTCTCCCTTGTTCCTCTCCTTCTCCTCCCCTCCTCCTCTTCTCCCTTGTTCCTCTCCCCCTCCTCTCCTCCTTCTCTTCTCCCTTGTTCTTCTCCTCCTCCTAATTTTCTCCTCCCTTGTTCCTCCCCTCCTCCTCTCCTCCCTTGTTCCTCTCCTCCTCCTCTTCTCCCTTGTTCCTCTCATCCTCCTCTCCTCCTTCTCTTCTCCCTTGTTCCTCTCCTCCTTCTCTTCTCCCTTGTTCCTCTCCTCCACTCCTCCTCCTCTCCTCCCTTGTTCCTCTCATCCTCCTCTCCTCCTCCTCTCCTCCCTTGTTCCTCTCCTCCTCCTCCTCTCCCTTGTTCTTCTCCTCCTCATTCTCTCCTCCCTTGTTCCTCTCCTCCTCCTCATCTCCCTTGTTCTTCTCCTCCTCATTCTCTCCTCCCTTGTTCCTCTCCTCCTCCTCTCCTCCCTTGTTCCTCCCCTCCTCCTCCTACTCTTCTCCCTTGTTCCTCTCCTCCTCCTCTTCTCCCTTGTTCCCCTCCTCCCTTGTTCCTCTCCTCCTTCTCTTCTCCCTTGTTCCTCTCCTCCTCCTCCTCTTCCTTGTTCTTCTCCTCCTCATTCTCTCCTCCCTTGTTCCTCTCCGCCTCCTTTCCTCCCTTGTTCCTCTCCTCCTCCTCCTCCTCTTCTCCCTTATTCCTCCCCTCCTCCTCTTCTCCCTTGTTCCTCCCCTCCTCCTCTTCTCCCTTGTTCCTCTCCTCCTCCTAATTTTCTCCTCCCTTGTTCCTCCCCTCCTCTTCTCCCTTGTTCCTCTCCTCCTCCTCCTCCTCTTCTCCCTTGTTCCTCTCCTCCTTCCCTCCTCCATTGTTCCTCTCTCCTCCTCTCCTTCTTCCATCCTCCCTTGTTCCCCTCCTCCCTTGCTCCTCCCCTCCTCCTCTTCTCCCTTGTTCCTCTCCTTCTCCTCCCCTCCTCCTCTTCTCCCTTGTTCCTCTCCCCCTCCTCTCCTCCTTCTCTTCTCCCTTGTTCTTCTCCTCCTCCTAATTTTCTCCTCCCTTGTTCCTCCCCTCCTCCTCTCCTCCCTTGTTCCTCTCCTCCTCCTCTTCTCCCTTGTTCCTCTCATCCTCCTCT